>NW_009724511.1:0-55696 GCF_000703405.1 Apaloderma vittatum
GCAGCTTTGGTGGGCATCTGGTGTCCAGCCAGGTCAAACCACCACAGCAGAGCAATATTTTGCCACGGTCTCTCTTTAAAGTTAGGGAAGATTTTATGTGCAATATGAATACTGACTCAGTTTTTCTAACCTGATTCAACTCTCTCTCATGTGTGCAGTGAAATGTTTAACACTTGTGTCCATCAAAATGTCAAAAAGAGAGTAAGTTTAAAGGAGATTCAAGTATAGGCAGTCCAGGGGAAAGGAGATGTTTCTGTGGTCTGGTTTTGGATTTTACCAAAGGATTCAGAGACAAGTTTTGCCTGCCTTGTACTGTTCAACCCTTTCCTCTCCTCTGGTAGAGCTGCAGCTTGCCCTCTCTCTTTCTATCTGGTATGAAAGGTGCTGTGGTAAAGGAAGTACCCTTCCACCATTTGGCAATAGCAACAGTGGGTGTTGTGCATTTCTTTAAAGTCTTCTTTGCTAAAAGATATGCATATATATACATAAATAGAGATAATTTTGTAACTTGACGCCAATTTTTGCTTTTTTTAAAAAAGGGGTTTTTGAAGAAATTGAGGAAATAAGGTCTATAAATCTCTGTTCCACAAGTCAGAGTTCACATCATCCTCTTCCACAGCACCTGTTTTTCGGTGTTCAGTAGCTCAAGTCAGTGGAGACATTAGCTTCACAGTGAGAATACTATTAATCATTTGTTTTGCAGTCATAAAGGAGAGTAGTCTCCCTTCAGCCAGTCTAGTAGATGTCGATTCTATATCAATTGATATATATTAAGTTTATACCAAATACTGGCAGGTATAGTGAGAAAATTAAATTCAAAATTTAGTATATGACTCATATTTAACTCATGTTCAAGAAATGAAAATTAAACATCTACAGTAATAATCCTTCATGTTCAACAGGAAGACATATGGACAATTTAGAAAGATTAACTTTGTTTTAGTAGGGCCTTCTGCTACAGCAATGGGAGAAGGGAGAAAGGAGTTTATCCTAGAACACTCTCGCTAACTTCTTTTTGAATGGAGGCATAGTAATTTCACAAGGCAAAAGATATCCTTTAGAGGATACTTTCAAAAGCTTATTTGATGGCATTAAAACAAGCAATAAAAAGGCGAAGACCTTTGAACTGAAACAGATTCTTCAATTAGAAAGGTAGCAATTGTCATCTACATGCTTTGGAGAGAAGTGTTTGTAGACAATGTATGTATCCCCTCTATAATTTTACAATTTTTTAGTTGTGGTTGAAAACTCAATAGTCTAAATCATGGCAAGGTTGAAAGTCTGTATTGTATTTTGGATGTTATCAAGTAATAATTCAACTGAATGAGTTTCCTCTTAAAACGATAGCTACGCTAAATTACAACCCGTATTCATTGATGTCTCCTGGTGATGCAACCTAGCATTTGCTGTGAAGTTACAAAAACACCAAACAAACTGCCAACAAACAAACCTTGAACTAGCAGAGATACTGTGCCCACACCTGTGGAGGGTGTTATATCCAGGCCAGAGCTATTCCTATTTTCCAAGAAACTCATCAATCTCTTTCTCCTTGACAAAACATTTAACCTGTGTTTTTTCACAGTAGGTTCTAAAATAGGAGATTAGACGACACAATGTTTTCCTCAGGTTGATGTATTATGTACTAAGATACAACTGACCTTCAAGGAATAAGAAATACTAGAAAACAGCACATCTTCTTAAGCTATTAAAATGCTGGAAAGAACTCAGATGCCAGAAAGGATGTTTTCAACCAGCTATCTTGTCTCCATAAGTGGATGACTGTATTCCCTCCCTCCTACACTCTGTGAACTGAAATTACGTATTTTACATTATAAATAAAGCTAAACAAAGCTTCAGGGGCAACATAAGATTTATTTTTGCTGCCAGCAGTATTTGAGGTTGGAACTGGATTTCTGGCTTTCTGTTGAAAGGTTTTTAGATTGCATGCATAATGAAAGACATGAAGTAGAGTGAATGGTTTTGGTTTTTACCATTGCTGTTACCGATTTTTAGCTGTTACAGGGACACTTGCAAGGCAGAGACACTGGTCTCTGTAAGCAATAGCAACTAGAGGAAGGAGTCTGGTTGGACACGTTTTACATCAGTCTTCTTAATAGAATGTTAGTTTGGAGGAATATAATTTGAGTTTATATTCCCAGCAATACTTGTTGCCTACCATTAAATGGTATCCAAAGCTGCTGGCTACAATCTCCAGTCACCTCCCACCTCCTCCCTTCCCCTACAATTGGAGTGCAGATGGCAGTTTGTTTCCTACCTTCCGACACTTTGCTCAAGGACTGTAGGGGTAGAAGTTAGATTTGTCATTTGAAACCTGTATCCATCTGTGGGGTGTTTCTCACTGATGTTGTAGCTTAGGAGGTCTTATCTCTCTTCTTCCTCTAATGCTATAGTGTATGTTGAAAAGAAATCATTGAAGTGTTTGATTCCCCTTATATTTTACTGTGTGAGGAGGGGAATGTAAGCTTAACTTAAAGTACATAACAAAAAATTGATTTCCTCTTCAAATTATTTTCTTTTCCTCATATATCTTACAGACAAATATGTGATTAATTGAACTAATTTGGAAAACATCTTGGCCCAGTCTCTTAGAGCTTGGTGCTAATAACACCAAGGTCGCGGGTTCGATCCCTGTTCGGTCCCCACGTGTTGCCTGATCTAGTTGAGAGGCGTCCCTGCCCATGACAGGGAGGTTGGATTAAATGATCTCTAAGGTTCCTTCCAGACTAGGCCATTCTATGATTCTATGATTCGATGATTCAAGGTCCTCAAGAATACTACTTGGATTTCAATGTATTTGATTTTCTGGTATTTTTATAAATGTTCTGTAGCATATTCATACCTATGTGCATATGTAATTTACAGAAATCTCTTGAGAGCCCTTTGTAGAAATTAGGCAACAGGTCTAAGTATTGATATAATCATAATAAAATGACACTCCTATTGAATCTCATTACTATGGACATACCTTGAAAATATAATTCGTCTCAGAGAATCTATTCCATATTATTACAGTTATTTATAATAATGTTTTAAGCAGATAATTGTGTTGTATTAAGAAGAAATTAAGTTATCTTATGTGGAATTACCAAGTCAAACAAACTTTCTGTTCTTACATATAGATTAGACCATATTTTTGAATTGTCATATACCTGAGAAAATACATCTTATTTTTAAAGAAGTTAAACAAAAACCTGAAAACCTCTGTGATCCTGATTAATCATTTTCAACATGCTTCATATATCCATGTGTTGAACAAGCAGATACATTTTGCAAAATGGAATTACTACAACGAATAGGTAAGAGCAAGCTTCTTCACAAGCCTATTTCTATAGCCTGTTGTTCTGGTCAGATGACACTATTCAAAACTATACTGCAAGATGAGAATAACACTGAGATCCAACACTTGTTTTATGTGTTTGTTTTTATTATCTGTCAAAGAAGAAAACACATCCTATTTCTTATTCATATACCCAGAGATACAACAAAGAAGTGTCAGCACTGAAATGAAGTGTACAAACACTTAGTCAGACTGAGTAAATTGCTTTAAAGCAGATAAATTCCAAATTTGGGGTTTGATTTCAGTATAAATGTATTTCATTTATAAAATTATGGGGACATAAGTATCATGAGTTTGGAAAGATGTAGTTTCAATGGCTAATCACCTTCAAAATTAGAGATCTGCCAGAGAAAGTGTGAATCCTTTTGCATAAAAAATTATGCAATATCCGTGATTATACATGTGAATAGAATATTTTCAAATAGTTAAAAATTCATTATTTTTTATTTCAGAATATAAAAACAGTGACATTTCCATCTGCATCGATTCTAGACATATTATTTATGTTCATATCACTGTTTATTAACATAGAGCTACTCTTAGGTTCAATGACCCCTCTCACTGAAGTGACAGTCTAACACCATCAGTTCAGGTAATATATCCTGTTACTTTTTGCAAGGATGTGTAATAACATAGGTCTGTTGTTAGTTTGTGTATGTTCCTATGAGTTCTCTGTATAGTAAGGAACTGTGCTTTTATTTCTACATCAGGAACTGCAGAAGTGAAACTTCTATCTATAAGATACTTTTGTCTGGCCAGGGGCAGGGGTGGGCCAGGATGTGAACAAGATGCTATGAACTGGTGTTTGTAGTTGAAAAACAGTACAAAAAGTGGTGGTGCTATCTAATAAGTGCCCTGAAGTAAGACTGGATGTACACAGAACCATACCTTTTGAGCCAAAAATGAATAATTTTGTACCAAACGGGATCTTCATTTAGACAGAAGTTCCATCAGCTGTGAATGAATTAATTTAGACATAAGGCCTAATTTTGAAGTAGTTATTTCCATTTGTACCTATTGCTTTGCAGCTGCATTTAATTACAAACTCAGTTTAGAGAATTCAGAAGTCTAATTCTCAGATTTCTGGAAGAAATCTGATAGGCATCTGCATCATACAAAATGGAAGTGCAATTCATGAGCTGAACTTTCAGTCATAAGATAGGTAGAGAGGCTTTTCATAAGTACATTAAATAAAGATTCTCCTAGGAACAAGTACCAAATATCCTACCCGTACACTGAAAATCTATGACGACTCTTAATGTTAAGATCATGCTGAATATAATGTGAATTAGACAGAATATTGTGCAAAATAAAAAGAAAGGAACTGTATATCAATGAGGATTTTATTTGTTTTGGTCTGTGTTTTGAGGTTTTTTTCTCAATACAAGTTTGTTTTAAAGCCAGCATAAGCACTTTTATTGACATAACTCTTGTGTTGAACAGTTAATCTGTGGAAAACTCATTCAAACATTAACCTAATTTCTTTTAGGCCAACTATTGGCACAGCTGCAAAAAGCAGTGGTGGTACTCACTCAAGAACACAGTCTTTTGTTTAAGTAGGCATCATGGCTTTTTCAAATGCCTCCCCAAAGAAAAGGTTGGATTTAGGACACAAGGAGGAATTCTGTTGCTGGTCCAAATGCACATCCCTTCTTGACATTCCTATCCTTTACTCCACTTGAAGCTGTGGCACTACCTTATCATGTATGTCCTAACTTCAAAGCTCATTTATTTAAAGGGTGCAGAGCAGGCAAATATTAGTAACACAATACTTTCAACATACAGATCTATAGCTGAAGTAGGAGCTCCAACTCTTGCTTATGCTGTGAGACCAGTCATACTCCTGACAAAGTGACCACAATTTTATACCTTTGTTTTTCTTAAGAGTTGGAAGAACATTACACAAATCTTAAATCTTTGCACACACGTGAAAAGACAACATGGAACAACGCATTTATGAAATTTCTTATACTATTGTAGAGGACGAAATTAGGTCTCTTCCTTCTCTTCTCCACTGAGGTTTTCTGTAATTTTCCAACTCAGGAAGACTTGGGAAGGAAGGTATCCTGTCCCTTTGTAAACATCAGAGATAGGTGAGTTATCTGTCTTCTGCACCCTCAGATGTATGCATAGAAAAATTCTCTGCATTAAGGATAGTGGAGCACTGATCTTGGCTAGCAGCAAAGCACCCACATAGCCACTTCCTCACTCCCTGTACCCAGGGGGGAATCAAGAAAAAAGCAAGAAAACTAGTGGGTCAAGATAAAGACACTTTAGTATGCGAAGGAAAGAGGAAAAAGGAAGCGAAGCAAGGGAAATCAGCCACCATCTCCACAGGTAGACAGATGCCCAGGAGTGCTCTGAACACTGGCCACCTTGGAAACCAACTCACCACTCCACTCACCTTCTTACTCTATTTTCTTGGATAATCATAGCATTATACTACATGAAATATCCTTTAGGCAATTTTGGGTCAACTGTCCCAGTTGTGTCCCCTCTCAGTGTCTTGCTCACTCCCAATCTATGTATTGGAGGGACAGAGTGGAAAAAGAGAAAGCCATGATGCTATGCAAACTCCATTCAGCAACAGCCAAAACTAGTATGTTACTAATAGTGCATTAGCCACAAATGCAAAACACAATACCATATGGAATGCTATGAAAAAAATTAACATCATCCCAGCCATACTCAGGACAAAGATGCAGTTTCACACTATGCTCAGATCACCTGATCTATCTGACTACACCAGAGAACCATATCTTATACTCCCTTCTTTTGCTTTCCTGGGCCTAATGAGACTTATTCCCAATCTCTTCTTCATATCAGATCTTTTGGCTATATGAACCTGATCAGCATGTGAGTGTGTGTGTGAGTGAATACATATACATGGGTTCTTGTCCTTTAGATTGGTTAGATGACCTGCATGTGAGACACAGGAAAAGATCACCCCTTTCATTAACAATTGATGGCTATATCGGTTAGAGTGTAATGTGAAATCACGTATTATGTTGCCCTTCTTGCGTTGGCTGTCAGAGTATATTGCTGAAAAGAGGTGGAGTCTGGTTAGGAAGGCTGTGGGGAGTAAAGGAGTAAGCTGAGGAAAAATTCTCAGTCAGAACTAAAAGATGTAACTGAGTGATCAAAACTATCTTATTCCTAGGAAATCGCTGACAAGGAAGGTATTTACAAGCTCTAGAGAACCTGTCTTCAGTAGTGTACAGAACTGTGCTTCAAGGATACAAAATCTGTTTTCTTTACCACTGTGTTTAATGAAACAATGGCTTGACTAATTCAAGTGCTTTGTTAGGAATTTAGAATATTGTTATCCCTGCTGCTTTTAATAATGTATTAAAATTGTTCTCAGGGTAACTAATGTTCAGAAAAAATATACAAAGAGACTTTTTTTTTCTTCTACAGGGGAAGAAAAATGAAACCTAAAGGGGTGATAGTCCGGGAAGTAGAAAGAGTAGGAAGACAAAGAAGATTGCCTCACAGAAGAACTTAACAGCTACATGCTGGTCTACAGAGAAAACAGAGTGAGCAAGATTGTTAATTTGGAAGGGCTGCTGCAAGAATAAAGAGAATAGCACAGTGAGATGACTGCTGGCTTTCACTGCAGTCCCAAGCTGCTTATAGAAAAATTTAACTTAAATAGTAGTGGTGTCACATCTGTTCCGTTGGCATTTGCATTCTCTCACTGACAGACTCCATATCTCTGTCTTGCCAAACCAGGGGGAAATTTCTTCGTAAATCAATACTTCTTGCACTATCCTGTCCTTTAAGAAGTGTCAAAGAAAATGAGAATGTAATTATAAAAACTTTAATGTTTAACTTCAGCTAAACACAGAGCAAAATAAATGTTGTGTTCCACTTTTTCTAATTTGATAACCTCCAGTAAGTGGTATGGAAACTTGACTCTTCTTCCACTGTTATCATTGAAGTATTTTGGAATTAAGTCTATTACTAATGGTGATGATACCTTAGTTTACTACTTTCATACTTGGGTGTAGAAGTAGACCTCAGAATTAATTAATTCTTTAAAAATGCATACTGCAAGGAGCTCCTGAAATTTGGAGATAAGTTACTCTTATTTTGAAATTATTAGTATTTCAGCTTCTGTGCATTGAAAGATCAGCTGACTGATTCCTCTTCTTCCCTCTAAAGAAAACTTTAGAACAAGATATTTCTATTCACCATATTGGCTTGAATAGGTCACAGAGGGTCTAATGGACTTCTTTTTTCCCTTTTTGCAGAAATGAATGCCTGAGAAATCCAACTCACCGTTTCTGACATATTTTGGCCCATTTAACTGCCTTGGTAATAAAATGACTTAAATGGGCTGATGCAACTGCTGTCATTTAGGTTACTGAGGTTAAATGAAAGCCTTTCTTCCCAGTCCTTCTCAGTTTTCCTGTAGAAAGGGTTGCTTGGGGGTTAGGACTGATTATATCGCAGTATGCCCACCTGAGAGACCTTTCAGATTTCACCATTTTATACTAAATGTAGCAGTAGAGACCAGGAGCTACTTCAGCTTTCAGTATATCACAGAGGAACTTTTAAATTGACGATGATTCCCAAGTGCAGCAAAACCTTCATCATCTTGGTTTCTTGCAGTGTTAGGCACTGCAAGCTAATTCTCACCAGACCTGTAACCTAGAATCATGGAATTGTAGAATACATTGGGTTGGAAGGGAGCTTTAAAGGTCATCTGGTCCAATCACCCTGCAGTTAACAGGGACATCTTTAACTGATGTTTGGCTCTGGTACCTTTTATGATTTGAGTTTTTTCTTTTAGGTGGGTGAGGGTTTTCTTAACATGTTTATTTTTCTACCCACCTATTTTCATCTCTAGGGTATGCCTTCTCGCTTTGTTAAATTTTATTATTGAGTTTTCCTTCTACAATGACTTTGATCCTTTGGCTACGCTCAGAGGAGGCTTTGTGGGATTGACTGATAATGTGAAGGTAAGAACTGATGTGGGTTTGTTTTGAGGTAAAGCGTTTCGTGCTTCTGTTTTTATTATTGGTTTGGCTCCTTTTTTAAGAACATTAATAAATAATAAATCTAACAATAGCAAATAAATAAATCTATTTTCAATACTAGCAGGGCATTTGGTAAAATCTAATACTCTTCATCATAAAGAGCATTTGATCACCACTAAAATGAACAACACTTGTCATAAGATTGAACATAATATGTGTGAGTTTTCGCTAGAATTTTACATTGTATATCATACAGCTACAACTCATAAACAAAACAGAAGTTCAGGATAGTTCTGGGTAAAGGCAAAAGCATTCTGGTGATGGAAACACAGATGAAATTTCAGTTTTATATTCAAGAGGGAGATGACAGTAGCATTATGAGTGTAGGACTATAATGTTGCAACTACACTTCATAGGATAAGTACCTATGCAAATGTCAGTGACTGAGCTAACTGTTACATAAACAAATTGTAGCTTTCTTTACTTCAGTTGTCAAAGCTGTCTAAGCCACATGCACATACAGATTTCTAATTACTCAGATGTTAATATTGTCAGTGTTGACCACTTCAGATTGCCCTGATTCTGGGTTTATTTGTTGAAATTAACATTATCACTGGAAGATAAACTGATAGCTTATGAGGACTTTTTTTACTTCAGAAAGAAAGGATATAATGGCAATCTTTAGCCTCAGATAAAAAAATTATTCAATGTAACTAAAGATTTATATTTATAAAACTTCTTAATATTCCTTTTTAAGATATTCCAGAACAATGGCAAGATCCTGTAAACCAATGCTATAAAAATAAAATATTTGGTAGTACCTTGATGTTCTGCAATTCTCTTTGCCTTTCTCCTTTTAAGAAATCAAAGTTGACTCTTCCTCAAAGAATACAAAATAATTCTGATTACTCATTTTTTTAATTATTTAGTCTTTTATGGTCTAATTTCAGTTACTACTTTATTTCACAATCCCTTCAAGACCAAGTGATTTAATTTATATACTCGTACACAAAATATATCACCACAAACTACAGGAAATAAAATTTTGTCAGATAATGAAACAGTGTTAAATAACTATTCTTTATGAATATTTCAGTTGATTGCCAGGGGAGGTCATAATCAAAATCAGAAATATTTTCATCCAAGATCCTGAGACTTCATTTTTATGTTTTGTTCCATGCCTTTTTTTAACTGCTAGTAATGGTAAAGAATCACTTTAAAATGACTCAGCTGTATTTCTAAAACAAGTTGAACCTAGATAGAACTTAGAAGTCTTAGTACTCATACTCAACGAGCCCATTAATTTATTATTAGCCAAAACATTCATCTTTCTAACTCTATTCTTATTTGGGGGTTCTGGTGATGTAATTGTTTCAGACTTTAGCTAAATTTCAATATTAAAAAAGGTAAAATCTATGTCCAAAGGAACAGAAAAGACCAAAAAAAAAGGTCAATCAGATATCATTGTAAGAGAATCAAAATGAGAGCTTCCATTGGGGCTACTGCAGCTCTTACAACTTCAGTACAAGTAATCCTTGCTTCTTACATGGGGAAGACCAGGGCAGCCAGGATGATGTTGTGACAAACCTGATCCCCATAAAGTTCATATCAGGTGATAGCAATTTCATTGGATATGATAGCTGGTGTTTTTTTTCACGTGGCCCCTTGGGGATGAGGGGGAGGGAGAGGTAAGGTGGAGCTGGAGCTCTAAATCTGTCCTTTTTATCATGATGATAACCACAGTGGGTAGTAGCCAGAGCTGAGAGATGCAGAAAATACATGAGTGGAAAGCAGAAGAATAAGGAGAGGTGTTTCAGCACAGATGAAGTCTGTCAAGAGTCCTAGAAATTACCTTTTTAGCTCCACTGCAGGGAAAATTAGAGCTTATGTTCAGAAATTTGGTTCTGTGAACTTATGAAAGGCAATGCGGAAGTCAGAGTTAGATAGGAATCAAGAATATGGAAGCTACAGCCTTTGGTTCCAACTTAATGTCCCCATTCTCTTGCTCTAAATGTCAGCTTCCTGAAGTGTATGTCTATGCATGGAAGTAATTTCTATTGGCAACTCTGCTGAGATTTTACCCTTGAGAGGAATGGCTAAGCAGTTCAGAAAAGACAACAGAACCTTGGCACACAGCTCGGTAATTGTGTCCTGCCTGAGTCACTGAAGGTTTGATAAGAGTGCACTGAACACACAGGGTGGCTTTGTGCCAGGCTATAAATATACTTTAGAATCATTTCAAACTATTCAGAATCCACCACTAAGTTTTACAAGGATGGATAGCAGAACAGCCCTTATTATAACAATATTTTCTCTTTGTCATAAAGTGCATAAGACAGAATATTCATATTCTTACCTCTCAAAAGCATTAGAACAGTGCACTCTAGGAATGGGTAAAATTACTTTTCCCACATATGCTGCTACCTAAATGAAAATGTCTATGATTAATCACTGCTACCTTTCTTCTGGCATTAATTAAAAAAATGATAAGAGGAAAGTGCAGAGAAAGGAATATTAATTTCAAGTAAAAAAATATTAATTTCGGGTAGAGATGCTGTTAGGGAGAAAAGTGGAGGAGTTCTTGGATCCATTAAGTAAGTACCTGACATGTTAATCACCAACATTCTAAAGGTAATTGCCACATAAAATTAAAGTGTTACCAGCAATCACTTTGAACAATTTCTACACACACAAGAAAAAAGAAAAAAAAAAAAAGGTGAAGTGTCAGCAGCTAGGAAGAATATAAGTTACTATGTCAATCACTGGAAAGGATGAAACAGATAAAGATTGCAATCTGGATAGATTATATTCAAGATAGAATACTGAAATAAGTATTAATGTTTTATTTCTAAAATAAAAAAAAATAGATTTCCATATGCAGATGAGTCAAAAGTACTAAGAATCCCCCAAAATGCTCCATTGTTTTAAAAACAGTTACAGAAAGATCTAATACATTCTTGCTTTTGTGACATAATGTTGATTGTTCATCACTAAAAAAAAATTTTTTTTTTCAGCTTATGATGATCTCACACACTATGTCATTTCTGATTTTTTGTTTGCTTAGTTTTTTCAACTCCTGCATCTCATTTCTATATTTACTGCCTAAATCTTTTTATTTCTATCTCCTTAGCCTCTTCCCACCATATTGTAACTCCCAGTCACTTCTGAAACTTTGTTGTCAACATTAAAATTCCTTTCTCCTTGAGATGTTTTTGCCAGAAGACACTCTTGGGCTGTCATAATATTTATTAATAAGCCATTGTTATCACATTCTTTCCTGACATGCATTGTGTCAAGGTCTTCAAAGAAGGTTCTAGATTTCACCATGACATGCCCAAGTGAAATGGAAAAGATTGCCTCTGACTAATCTTTAATGAGACCTATTTATTTATTTACTTTTTTCTTTTTTTTATTTTTAATAGTCTAGCCAAATAAAAGGATACCTACTTGTAGACATTCAGAGCTATAAAACAAATATAAGAGGCTTGGAATTTATAATTTAGTTTAGACATCAGAAAGAGGTTTTAACAGTGAACACCACTGCATAGGGGGTCGGTTAGCTCAGTCAGTTGAGCGTGGCACTGACAACGCTAAGGTCGTGGGATCGATTCCCGTTCGGTCCCCATGTGTTGCCTGATCTAGTCGAGAGGTGGCGTCACTGGCGGCAGGGAGGCTGGATTAAAATGATCTCTAAGGTCCCTTCCAGCTTAGGCCATTCTATGATTCTATGATAATAGAATAAATTACTTGAAGAGGTGCTGTATTCTAATGACTTGACTGAGCAGGTAAGATTAAGCATGCTTTTGGGAACAGAGAATGGGAAAACTGTGAAAATTTTATAAATGTATTCTAGATGTTATAGAACAGTATTTGTGTAACTACTATGGAAAATATTTTGTGAAGTCTATCCATAGCTCAAGGTTCACCAGTAAGTGGAAACAATAAGATCTAAAATTTTAGATTTTAAACTCTCTGTATCAGAAAATCACTTTCCTGTGTTTTAAAATTTAATCTAGCAGCAGTCATAAGTTAGTACATGGAACTCCAACCAATCATATGAAAGTATTCTTGTAATGCATCCATTCATAGGCATGAAAATGATTAACTGTTCACTTTTTTACAACCTTCAGCTAAGATGACTGTTCATCTTTCAGTGGTCGTTGGCAGTTAATGGCACTTCTATTATTTGTTTATTTAGGTTTTAACAGTTAACTAAAGAAATCTGAATTCTATCTACTTCCTCCACACTCTAGCACTTCTCTCTGGTTTTCTGCATATTATCCCTTTATTCAAATTAGATCAAAAGCTAATAGAAGTCAGTAAATGCACGCATTTCTGTATACTTACGCAGCACACAACACAACTCAGTTGTAACCCCAATGTGCTTTTACCTGTTACTACATTAATTTCAAGAGGGTGTTCAAAAGGTTTAACTAAGATGATCTACATTTTCCCAGAAAGTTTCTCAGCCTTACACGTCTTTCCAGGAAATATCAGAACTGCTATAAAACTTGTTCTCTTTTCCTTTGCCTAATTGTGTCAATTTGGAGCCCAACATAAACATAATCCAGTTAGAAACCATCCTATGATGTCCACTCACACAGCACTCCTGATAATCAGCTTATAAGTCTCTGAAGTAAAATTCGGGAAAAAAAAAAACACAAATCCATAGCTAGAAAGACCCCTTTTGGCTTCCCACCTTAAAAAAAAAATCAAATAGGCATGTTGTTTCTTCCGAAGTCAATGTTAATATTTGCATGTAGAAGAGGAGCCAGGTTTGGTTGCTTCTTTTTTTTTGAGGACAGTATACAAAGAATGCACTGTTTCTGGTGAGTCCCTTCACCTCTGTAGTGAGATTCACAGTCATAACTGTGGAACAGATATCAATAAACCTTTGGATTCCATAGGAAGACTGAATTTCAAGAGACATGAGAAATACAGGGAGGCTGTTTCCAGCTTTTTAATATCTTTGCATGAAGTTTGGAAACATTGTGTTGATCTCTGGGCAATTTAGTTACACAAATATTAATCATTGGTATTTTTCTTCTTCATTTACATGGTATCAATGAAAGGGTATCTCTCTTGTCAAGAGTGTTGATAAAATCTTCCTTCTGAAGAAATATATAAATAGGTAAATATCATTAGGAGCTAAATTTGGCATTCCAATGCAAGTATAATAATCCTGTGTTCCAGAGGGGACAAATGTGAAAGGTTATCCTTGTTTTCTTCTCTTATCAGAACATTCTGCACATTTTCAGAGTGCTATCTGCTGTCATCAGGGTAGGGCAACATCAGCTGACCCTTTCCTCTTTCCAAATAGAGCCTAATCAGTCCAGACCAGTTGATATCATGTAAGACCAAAAGATAACAGCAGCAACACCAAAAAATGATTTTCCTCTCTCTAATTAACTCTTGGTTCATCTAACTCCTGCACATTTAGTAGTTTGCCCTTGAGAAACACTTCAGTATTGTTAGCAGAAAACAATAATGCTCTATTAACCCCTTATGGTGTTTACAAGTTAAAAAATAATAAATCTGACAGTGAATCATGTAGTAGAGCAATATCTGATATCCTGGTAAATGAACATAAATATAACAAAGAAATTAAAAGCCTATGTCACATAAAGGAACTTTCAGTGTATAAAGATGTTTCTCCTTTCTCATAGTACCTTGGGAGAGAACAGTTACCTGAGGGGTGCTTCACTATGACAAAACCACTTTCTTTTTCTATATTTGGCTAAGATTAGTATTCTTCCTTTTTGATTTCATTTTGGTTCTTCACTTTAATCTTCAAGTATCTTTTTTTCTACCATTTTTGTACCAGGAATTGACTGGAATGCTGGGAACTTAGCATTATATCAGAATACAATGTACTTTTCTGCTGGTGTTCAGCTATGTCCTGTATTTTCTCTTGTACCTTTCGAGAGAATACATATATTAGATCTGCATACTCTTTCTGTATTTTCTGTCTGTAACTGAAATGACATGACAGTTTATTCAGTGGATCTGTAAGAAACTGTCTAACGAATGATTTCCAGGATTTTTCTTCTAGGTCAGCAGTTTGTGAACAGTCTTTCAAATTTGATTAAAATGTTTTATTTCCCCAGAGATCTGTGGGTAATAAAAGGAAGAATATTTTTACTTGATATTTTTTCCCTCCAGAAAATCCTCTGAGTATGTGTGAAAAAAACCAAGAACCTCTGCTATTGACCAGGGACTCCAAACTTCACTTAGCACTGAATGTTTTGAATAGGAATCTGATTATTTTGTTGAAAATAACCTGAGAAGTTAGAGTTATCTGGGACATCTATAGAGTATTTAATAAACATAAAAGTAAAGCAGATTATCCTGCTGGTTTTGTGGGTTTTTTTTAAACTGTTCTCCTAAAATACTACAATTCTATGCTCTTAAGAATCAAAACAAAATTATACATTTAGTTTTTGATTTCATAAGCATATATTTTAAGGGATAAAGTTGTACTGAATATACTAATCTTTTTTTCGGTATAAAGTAAATAGCATTTAAGAATACTTGATCTTTGAGTGAATTCTTGATATTCAACAGAGATCCTTAAGCTTCTATCTATCCCAGCTAAATCAATGATCAGGTTCCTGAACAGTCTGAACAAATCTGAGCTTGAATTACTTAAATAAAGAATCAGGATATTAACCTATATAAGAAAACGGTTAGATCAGACTTCTACCAATCCAGCTGTGTTCATTTCAGATTTCCCTTCCATTAAATGCATGAAATTAGAGACCAAATCAACCCACACACACACTACAGTCCACCTTTGAGGTAGAAAGCAACATTTCTGAGAATCATGGCAAGGCTGTTCCCCTATAATGTGCCAGGAGGATCAATGCTAGCCAGTTTCTGTAGGTGCTGGAAGTGAAGCTGGGGCTGCCTGACTACTGTAATGCCTCTTACGACGTGAGTGACAAATACCGCAAACACAGAAACAGAAACATCAAGGTTGGGAAGGACCTTAAGATCATCAAGTTCACCCTACAGCCCTACACCACCCTAACACTAAACTATCTCCTGAAGTGCCACATCCAGTCATTTCTTAAATACAACCAGGGATGGTGACTCCACCACCTCCCTCAGCAACCCATTCCAACGCTTTTCGTGAAGAAGTTTTTCCTAATATCCAATCCAAACTTCCCCTGGCGCAACTTGAACCCTTTCCCTCTTGTCCTGTCGCTATTCACTAGGGAGAAGAGGACAACACCCGTATCACTACAGCTGCCTTTCAGGTAGTTGTAGAGAGCAATAAGGTCTCCCCTCAGCTTCATCTTCTCCAGGCTGAACAGCCCCAAACCCTAAGCCTCTCTTCATAAGACCTACCCTCCAGTCCCCCCATCATTCTGGTTGCCCTTCTCTGTACCTTCTCCAGCACCTCGATGTCCTTCCTGTACTGTGGAGCCCGGAACTGCACACAGGGCTCGAGGTGCAGCCTCACCAGTGCTGAGTACAGGGGCACAATCACTTCCCTGTTCCCGCTGGCCATGCTGTTCCTAATACAAGCAAGGATGTTATTGGCCTTCTTGGCCACCTAGGCACACTGCTGGCTCATGTTCAGCTGGCTGTGTGTTAACACCTCCAGGTCTCTCTCTGCCTGGCAGCTCTCCAGCTGCTCCTCTCCAAGCCTGTAACACTGTTTGGGGTTGTTGTGGCCAAGGTGCAGGACCCGGCATTTGGCCTTACTGAAACTCACACTGTTGACCTTGACCCAGTGATCCAGCCTGTCCAATCTCTCTGAAGAGCCTCTCTACCTTCTAGCAGATTGACACTTCCTCCCAGTTTTGTGTCATCTGCAAACTTGCCAAGGGTACGCTTCATCCCCTCATCCAGGTTGTTGATAAAGATGTTAAACAGGAGTTGTTCCAGCACTGAGCCCTGGGAGACACCACTTGTGACTGGCCGACAGCTGGATTTAACTCCATTAAATCCATTTTGCTGGCAGCAAAGTCTACTGAGACCACCATGCCTGGATAAAATATAGTATTGAGATACAAGATCCAAAACACCTTCTAAAAACAAAGCCAAAGTAAGCTTTTCTGAGAATAGATGTCCAGAAAAAGACACTGTAGTTGCAGCCAATTAAAAAAAAAAATCTATATCAATATGAAGTTAGTATTTAAAAGCATCACTTCAATTTTCCTTGTGACTTGTGCTTTTATACAGTGTATTTAAAAAGCTCCTGCCTTGAGCATCACTTTCTGAAGCATGAAAACAAAGTATAGAAACATGCCTGTTTATCAAAGATACCTCTGGCCTACACAGCCCAGGATCCTGTAATTTGGAGGGTTACGGCAATCTTTGTTTAATATTCTCTGCAAGCAGAAACCATAAGTAACTTACTTCTTCATTCTGAAAGCAATGAAAGCTTTGGGAAAGGAAAAAACAGGGGTTTAAATGTGAATTGGTTGAGGGAACAAGTAGTATTTAAAAGCAATAATGGAAGGCAGATTCACTATGGGACTAAACATGGTTGACAGAAGATGTTGGGAACACTCCATGTTCTTAAATAAACCCTCCATGTTGAAATTCATAATCCATTAACTTCATTTTCTGAAGCATACACCTAAATATCACTATCCTGAACATGAGCATTCCTTAAGGAATGGTACAGAAACTGAGACAGGAAAATACAACTAAGTTTCAGTTTTATTTTTGTTATCTCTATCCGTACTTTCAGATAAGTACATTAAAAATGTGTCATCAAAACCTCCACAAAGTCTGGATATCAAATAAGTACAAAATATATTGGATGTCCTTGAAGAAAAAGTAAGTGGTAAACCAGAAGAGCGAGATCCATGAAGACATGGGAAAGTTGAAATATTTTACCTCAGTGGCTGCTGAGGTAAAAGAGGATCTAGTTCAGACAGCATTAGTTTTATGGACAGACAATTGGATTGGGAGTCCCATAGATAAAAGCAGTATAAGACACAAGGTTTATACTTCTAGTATGTTCCTACAGGGCCCTTTTTTCTTTTGTTTTCAAGAGTTGAACATCTGGATGTCCTCACAGCAATCTGATTAGTGTCTGACAGGGAACTCACCCATATCTCCAATGTGGAGAAACATCTCCTCTTATGTTACTTGGTGTTTCAGTGATGTCAGACACAAAGGGAAAATAATTCCTATTGTCCTGCTGAGAATGAGTACAAAAATACAATGGTTTACATACTGTAATAAGAGAATAGGAAAAAAAGTCTGCTCCAAAACCGAGGTGGAACTTCTGTGATATAGATCCTTACAAACATATTACCAAGTATCTCCTGTTTTCAGTGTAATCAAGCAGTCGAGCAGAACTGGTTTTCATCCTCGGTGCAGAATATATAAGCTCTTGACTGGGAAACCTGGAAGTGTGTTTGGTCAAAAGTGACTTAGGGAAAGTAATTTGTACTACTTGGTGTAGTGTACTGGGGCTTTGCTCTGGAGGTACAAATAACCATGTGGCATAACTGCATATACCAGAAAGCTGAGGTGACCTGCAGTGGCTTACATTCAAGACATTATTTTTGATATCTGCATAAAACATTAATTCAAATTTTATCTGTTCAATAATCATAGGCCTGCCTGAATGAGACCTGCACTACTGACTACGGTAAAAACAGGACTAGACAAATAGTGTGGCATTTCCTAAATAGTTTACTATGTAGTTGTAGATCTAAACTATAATAAATTGGAACGTTGTCTTCCCTCTCCTCTTGCCACATTATGATCAGTTCCGAAACATATGGATTTTAGTAGAGACAAGAACTGAATTCCATTTACTCCTGCCTTTGCTGACATTCTTGTCTGGTAATTGAACCACTAACGAATTATGCGTTCTGTATTCCCCAAAGCAATTGCTTTAGCCTTTCACGTACCCAGAATCAGTACAGTACACAAAAAGCACAGCTTTCTGTCAGGTTACTTCTGATGTAGGATGCAAGTATTTATGAACGCATTACACGCTTGTTTCCTTGACAAACTGAGACTGAATAATTAAGCTATATATATCATTTTACCATCACATAATGTAGCAACATATTGGTTAGCAGATATCTAATACCGTACGTACTTGGAACAAAAGCTTTTTTTAAATAGCTGAAACCACAGTGGAATAGGTAGTTATTAAGGAGGAGGTATAAATAAATGATGTTTTTAAATGGAATTAACAAAGTATAATTTCTGCACATCAGTGGTATTGTTGAAAGTGTATTTTTTAAGCCTAGCAAACTGTGTCTGGAAGATTCATCACATTCACCAAGTTATCAGGCAAAACTGGAAGGATCAGTAAACGATATTGCATGAGCAACATAACAGCCAAGCCCAGCAGTTTGAAGATACACAAATGCTGAAGGCTGATTCCTGTGTGGAATACCAAAGCTGTGTGGGTCTTCCCCCTATACTAATATTTATTCTTGCTTATAGATAGACTTTGGCATTGCTCTCAGAAACAAGCTGCTGGGCAAACACCTATCAGCTATTACTTAGTCATCTAAATAAGAAGATAGTGAAAAAATACATAGGTAGCTAAGTACAAAACCTGGTTTGGCATCTGGCCAGTCATTTTAAGGATTCAGATTCCCACAGTTACAATCCCCAGCTGCTTATCATTACTTGCTTCCTACAGGTCTGTGGGTTTTCAGATTTGTTCTTGTGTTCAGGTGACACAAAGGAGGCTGAGATCTCTACAGCTAGTTACTGTCAAAACCAGGTTTGTTAGACTAAATCGTTTAAAATATTGATTCTATGTGAACACAGCTAGTTTTCAATAGCTAGACTCCAAGATAAAAACACATAGATGAGAAGCCCTGTGCATCTAATCTAGCCAACAGTTATGTGGAGCAGCTGGGGGAAGCAAGCAAGTAAACATCTGCTTCTTGAGAGTAGGTTTTTGCAGATGATGCACTGAAGAATATATAGCTGTGGTTTGTCAACAGCAGTACTGTCAAATATGAGCTGATGTTATAGCAGCTAATCCCCCTCGGGAGATAGGTATAGTATTCAAATAACCAGGAAAACCTGTCCACATCCAACCTTCTTATTTAAATTCCCTGCGTAAGTGGGGAAAAAAAAGAGGTACTTGAGCAAGAGAGTTCTAAATTATCTTGCTGTATATATCTAACATTGGTTAGATTAATCTCATTCTAAGACTTTGTTTTTATTCTTACAAATAGCTGGAGTAATCAGAACATATAGGTATCTGTCTTGGAGATAGCTAATGATCAGGAAAGTGATCCTAACCTGTTTGTCATTATGTATAAATTCCATGAAAACCTGAATTTACAGTACTTTTGTAAGACTGATCATATGTAATGCATTCATTCAGCTCCCTTGGATTTATTATTTTTTTTATCTAGGTCTTGTATAATATAAAAGTCATAAGGTGTCCTGGAAATTGAGATGTGGACTTCAAAAGTACATCTACATCAGTAATTAAATCTATCCGAGACTATACTCGAGCACTGTTCAATTTACTAGTGTATATGTATCCTAGAGTATTCTCCTTCTCAGCTGAACATCCTAGACCCCTAGTTATGGTTTAAGGATTTCTCATTCGCCTCTGAATGAAACTTTGTATTCTTGTGTGCCATACAAACAGCATTCAGAAAGATGGAAAGCAAACATTTGGATAAAGTCTCCTTCTCTGGAGACATTCAAAACCCGCCTGGACACATTCCTGTGTGACTCACTCTAGGTGATCCTGCTTTCCGGGGGGGATGGACTAGATGATCTTTCGAGGTCCCTTCCAACTCATCACATAATGTGGTAGGATAACTTTTTGCTTGATTACTAAGAGTATTTGCACAGGAACTGAGCTACTATGCAGTTACAGCTATGGTGTGCATAGAAATGTGAAAATAATTTTCTCTGAAGCTCTGAATCTCATTTTAGCAGTGACATCTAACAGAAATACCTGCTCAGGTCCAGAAAAAAGCTAGAATTTCATGTTTTTCTTTACCAGTTCTGTCAGTTGGTTTACATTTCCCATTGCCCAGCATGCTAACAGTCATTAATTTTTCCTACATGAGATTAAGGCACAAAGCTCCCCATAGTGAAGTCCACTCAGCATTGTATGAGGACTTTGCAGTCCTGAACATCACAATAATCACATTTCTTTTTGAATCTAGTTTCAAGGCCTAAAATTAAGTTTATAGATTCCTCTCTGAAGGATAAGAGACCAAGAAGCAAGAAAAATGCTACATGCTGTGTCAAAGTGTATTTTTATTGATTTCTCATACAGAGTGAGGATGAATCTACCCTTTGAATTTTAGGTTCACTGATTTTTCACAGGCAAGCTTTGAAGGACTCCATTTCAGGCATATTAGATGCTTAAAATGTTATCAGGAATATAACTATTTTCAAAACCAGCTGCCAAATTCTAAAAGAGAAAGGACATAAAAAGGTGATCTTGAATACTCTTCTAAATGTGTATTGAGGTCTCTCCATTTATCTACAGATCAGTTATTACCTCCTCTAAATACTCCTTGAAAACAGGATTCAGATATTTTAATAAGTTTATCCATAACATTCTTATAGCCTGTGTTATGTGGCTTGATCATCACACAAATTTAAAAAGGCAAAAGTGCTCTAACAGTAGTATTAGAAAATTTCATAAATCAGTCATATGAAGGAATAGGAAAGATTCATAGAATCACAGATCAGAATTTTTCTAATTTCATTATGATATTCTGACACTATCACTTACTTGAAAATATCTTAATTTTCAGATACCCACATTGAGCTAACTGTTCTATGCCAATTCACTCCTATTCAATATAACAGTGATGATATTCAGATTTCTATATCTCAAAACAGAGATGAAGAAACTGTGTCTCGTTTACTCCTGCGGAGTAATGTTTCAGTCTTACTATCAAAAATAGTTGTAATGGTATCAGTGAGGCCACTGGGATCTCTCCCAAACTAAAATAATGTGCAATTCCACCAATCATTCAGTGCTGTGAGATTTTAAACATGAAAGTGCACTATGGATAGTCACCATCGTAACACAAATCTGTACTCTAAATTTAAATAGATTATTAATTGACACTTGGTATGAAAACCATGTAAAATCAAGAAAATAAAAATGACTGGAAAACAAGTTCAGTAATCAGTCTTTGCTTTGGGTTTGTGACTGCCAAGTGCAGTATGAATGACTTGGCCAATTCTACAATTTCTTCCCAGCTGTGCAACACTCTTAGACTTCTAAATTAGACCCTTTTTGGCAAATCAATAGCCATTTACATTTGGAAAACAGTAGTCCTCATCAAAAGAGGCCAGGTTGTGGAAAGTAATTACTCTTAATGAAGGAGAGAACAAGAAACCAAATCATTGAAAGAAAGACACATTAATGAATCCATTTTCCACAGCTTCGCAGATGAAAAATAACTTGGCTCAATGTGATATAACAACCATTTGTATCACGAAACAGACAGAAACTTAGTTCTTCTAACCTGAACTAGCACAGGGTTCGACATTAGTCTTTAAAAATAAGGATAAACAGTTCAGACCTCTAGTCCCTGGAAACATTGAAAGAATTTGGCCTCATTGCTGTCTCTAGGGTCTGGAAAGATGCTTTCTGAATCACTGTCAAATGGTAACAGTTAATGTTTACTGATTTCCAGCTATGGTATAATATTTTACTTCCAAGTTTTTTCTGCCCAAAATGTTGAATTCTCTAGCACTAACACTTAGTCTTTCCAATACTGTATTTTTCTTTACTAGCATTTCAAGACTATAAAATATGGTGTCAACACCTTGAAAAGTCACCAAAATAACACTTACAGAGGGTTCTTTTTAACTTTAATAAATTTACACAGCTATTCACATTTCCATGTCAAACAATAAATCAATGGAAATATATTCTAACAGGCTGCATTTTTTTATTACCTACAGAAAGGAAGTTTTGAACAAGTAACAGAAGTAATTTTAATTTCTAAAGTCTAATTCAAGATATGATTTCAGCCATATATTTACATCTTGAACTTTCAGCTGATTTTATGTAGACAAAACTGCAACAGTCACACTGATGTCTGGTATACAGAGGCTCATCTATGCCTTTTTTCTAGTATGAAAATGAATGAAAAATCAAAATGAATTTTTGGAGGGTGATGTTTCCTTTTCTTAGCTTTCTACTTTCTGCAGACCATCATCTGGCAGGCAATAAACAGTGATATTTGGTATGTTCTAGAATAACCAGTGTACAACAACAAAAAGAAAAATGGGTTGACCTAAACTAATTAGTCTCATAAAATGTCCTCCAGCTATATTTTGAGTATGAAAAATCATGTTAAAAACTACACAATAAGTATCTTCAAAAGAGACACAAACTGGGAAACGAATTTAATAAAGCCTTCCAACACTTTATGTATCTTCCCTTGAATGATTTACAAAACAAAATCCCCAAGGAAACAGCATTTATGTAACATAACGTATGGGACTTACATGTCTTCTTCTCCATGAGATCTGCATTGTAAGCTTCCATATACTGATTTACTAATGTCTGATGGGGGAAAAAAAAAAAAATCTAATGAGGTAGCCAAATTCCATGTCCAGGATATTTTAGTTTATTCATGTTTAATTATCATAACATAGAAAGTAATAGGATTTTATTAATTCATTATTTAAAATAAAATTTGTTAGCTTTATAATGATTTTTGGAGTTAAGCAGCAGATCCAAAAACACAAGCCCTATGATCTCGTAAGATATTCAAGGGAATTATAAAGAGCACAGAAGATGTTTGCCCATCCCTATGAGCCAACATATGTTGTCATTTCCAGCTGTAATTGTTTAATATGAAAAACAATAGTTTTTAGTTAACACAGACTTATACACGACAGTAAAATTATTTCCACTCATCACCTCCATAATACATGTGTAAGAGTGGGAATGACTACAAGTGGCTTATCTTCTCTTTTTCAATTTATTTAATATAGAAAATAACTACTGATTTGGTTTTCAGTTCATAGAGGAACTGGAAGTTCTTTGAATTAAAAAAAAATATATAAAATCAGAGCATCCAAATCCTGGCATCCAATCCCACAACTCTGAACTGTGCAAAGAGAACATAAAAGTCAATTAGAGTGACAAAAATAACTGTAAATCAAGCTCGTTAAATGAGGAAGATGCAAGACACATGTAAAGTTCTTAACAAAAGACTTATAAAGTTCTTTCCATTTCAAATATCCAGAAAAATCCTCCCATCAGTGCTTCTCTAGTAGTCTAAAATATAATTCGCTAAAATTGAATTTATCCCTTACACTAGCTTTCTGTTCTCCTGATGATCCACACACAGATGTTGCACTGCCATGACTTACCCAGTTTCTAGATTGATATATTTAGATCAATAATGACATTTATAACCACTACACTGGTCTGAGACTCGCAAATATAATGTTATTTGCTTTGATATACATTTAAACAATACCTACTTAAATTATCATTATCCCTGAGCTACTGCAGTTGCACCAGACTGCAGTCTGTCTTTTCATGCATTTCCATGCATTGTATTCCAGCATAGCTTTTCCTGTCCACTTTTCCCACCCGCTTTTCCCATATATAATTATTGTAATGAGTAGAAACTGGCACTGGTGAAGAACTACTGTGCTTAGATCGTCACTTAAAACTTCGTTTCCCCCTACCTCCAGTGTCCTCATGACTTATTTTTACTTCCACTGCAGTGTAGTGAAAACTCAAGTTGTTTTTTTCCCCTAAATATACAGGTTAAGTTTCATCAGAAATAACTGTATATTTCTGCTCATTTGTTTTGTTAACAGCATCATATATGTAGCTCAAAAAAATAGTAATGGCCAAGTGAATTCTCCCAACTGTAGCTTTTAGTCTCTGAGGATAATAATCAAGAATCTTTCATGACCTCTGAATTTTCCTGCATACAAAATTTTCTGCTGACAAAAAGTCTATGTCAACAACCTTTAGCAACTGCATAGCTGTAGGAGTTAGAAATTTTCCTGTATTGTACTACTTTAAGTGTTCAATAATTTCCATTTCAGAATGGAATTAAATCTCTATATCATGCTCTCCCTTGTAGCAAGTATAGTATTCTACAAGTAACATTGTACATCACAGAAACCCTTGAGGTATATGATTTATAGTAATGTCCTGGGTTTGAGTCTGGCACGGTTTTTGGGAAGATAGGGATAGAGCTGTGTGGGATGGCTCTTGTGAAACTTTGAGACCCTCCTCCACCCCTAGGTAGGAGTTGGACCCACCTCTAGCCAAGGCTAGGCCAATCAGGGCCTCTGTGATCAAGGTATTTAAGAAACGATCCCAGTATTCGCTTTCTCTTTTTGGTTTTGTCTTGATCTGTCTTTGTGTTGGGGAGTATTTTCCTGCTGGAGCAGGGCAAGGTGAGAAGAGAACAAAGGAATGTAGTCCTAAGAAGAAATAAGAGGAGAAGTGTTCTGGAGGAGGAGAAGAGGGAGAAGGCCACTGGAGCAGAACCTCTCCCTGGAGCCTCGTGGTAGTTCAGATGTCATGAAGACATGATTGCCTGCCAGTTGCGGGGATCAATGGCAGCAAGGAAATCCAGGATGTGGCAATACGTGCAGATTCCCATGTGAGAGGGAAGAGAGACCAAGCATCAGTGGAGGATGTACCCAAAGCAATCCGCGGCCCTGACAGACTCGTGAGGAGGAAAAGGATTGCTTCCTGTGAGGTGTACATCACGCAGCGTGAAGGAGAGACTGCGAGGATCCCTCTTTCTTAAGGAGGAGCTGCCATGGACCATGAGTAATGGCCAGATGGAATGCACCCTCCTCACCTTTGTCCTCCTTGCACCAATGGGGGGAGGGAGGTAGCTGGGAAGATGGGAGGTGGGTGAGGGGAGAGCATTTAATGAGGTCGCCTCTTAAATAGCTTGATCGCAGAGGTGCTGATTGGCCTGGCCCTGGCCAGAGGTCGGTCCAACTCCTAGCTAGGTGTGGGGGAGGCTCTACAAATTCGGCATGAGTCATCCCGCAGCTCTTTTCCTGCTTCCCAAAACCTCTGCCAGACTCAAAGCTACGAAAAACTTAAAACAATACTGCTTTCTAACACTAAGAGAGGATTTTCAGATTTCAAACAGATGCAGTTAATATATGTTTGCCCTCAGTAAACACAATTGTTTTTAAAAACTATTGCTGTGCACCACTGCAAAAATTATGAAGCTGCCAATCATTTTAAATTTAGTAGCTATGATTGGTTTGGTATTTCAGAGAAGTGAATTTCTATTAACAACAGTGAGTGGAGAAGTTCTGAAATCTCTTATCATAAGACATTTTATTTCAAGGACTCTCATAGTCATGTATTTTGCATAACACTAGCATATGCTACAAATAAACACTAGCATATACCACAAAATTTTTTTTTAAAAAAATACTTCTAAACATTGATTATCTTCAAAAATATAGGTCAAGTCTACTTAACTGGAACAGATTTGTTAAAACAATTAAATGACCAAAACCATGAAAACATTTCTTTCTTAACTTTTTAACTTAACCTGTTTGCTGACATTTGTTATTTGCACATTAGTTCATTTCAAATTCAGCAACCTCCTTTGGACATAAAGAGCAGCAAAGTCTCGCATAGAAAAGAATTACAAGCTAAATGGGATGGAACAAGAAAAAAAATATAGTTGTTTCAGCTTTTCAAGATTCTGTTTTAATGAGTACCTCAGACTGTGTCAAGAAAAGCTGCCTTGTTAAATAGAATCATGTCACTCAGTAAAACACTGAAAAAGCAATTCCCAAATACGTTGAGTTGCACATCAGTTGTAACTCAGCATATGTAAGTTAACTGTCAGCTCAACCATAATAAACTAATTTAACCAAAACAATTCACAAGACACAGAATTATGATCTTAACTCAAGATCAGGTATCATTATGAAACATCCCAGTCAGCCAGATATTCAATTTAAGTCTCTCTCACTCTATTTGAATCCATTACATTTCTGATAGTACCTGTTTCATTTTATCATCGTGTTCTGTGTTGAAAATGGACAGGATGCTTAATTGCATCATGGTAGCATAAATATAGCCACAACATTAATTTTGTTGATGAATCTAGATAATTCCTATTGTAGAAGCAGTACTGGAAAACAACAATGTGATGTGTTTTGCTGGGTTAAAAAAGGAGACTATCCTTTGCTTTGGCACACCACATTCAAGATACATGTATCCAAACTTATATAGAGAAAGCGAAACTGGAAAATAACTCATAATGAATATTATGACTAAATATAAGAGCTAATACTAAAAAGCTACAAAGAAAAATGAAACAAAAAAAGAAAGCATTTTCTGTAACTTTAGTCTAATGTAATCTATCAGAAGAATTATCATCTTGGAAGATGTGGGGGCTTTTGGGTGACATTTATTGTTTTGGTAGAAGCTCCTCTGAATGTGCTCTTTTTTCTTCCAGGTACATCCAGTGGAAGAATTTGCATATATAAAACCTCATGACCTTGTTCACCGCCTTCAAAATTCTTTAACACATTAGCAGATATACAAATCTTTAGTTTAAAAATTGCACTTTGACAAAGTTTTATTTGTTCTTTTTTTTTTTAAACCATACTTAGTAGGTCATCATGATTAAGAGTAGTAAACATTATCACTCTCTTTTTACAGACAGTAAAAGAGAGGCAGCAGAGCACTGACCATTACTGAAGGAGGACAGTAACCTTGTGTACTGGTTTTAGCTGGGATAGAATTAATTTTCTTCATAGTAGTTTGTATAAGGCTGTGTTTTAGATTTGTGCCCAAAGCAGTATTAATAACACAGTGATGGTTTAGCTATAGCTGCGCAGTGCTTACACAACGTCGAGGCCTTTTCTGCTTCTCACCCCACCAGCAAGCACTCTGGGGATGCACAAGCAGTTGGGGAGGACACACCTGGGATAGCTGACCTCAACTGACCAAAGAGACAATTCATGCCATAAGATAACATGCTCAGCATACAAAGCTGGGGGAGGGGAAAGAAGAGGGGTCATTCTGGGTGATGATGTTTGTCCCCCAAATCACCATTATGTACGATGGAGCCCTACTTTCCTGGAGATGGCTGAACATCTGCCTCCCCATGGGAAGTGGTGAATGTACCCCTAAATTTACTTTGCTTACGTACACAGTGGGAGTGAGTGAGTGCCTTTGTGGGGCTTAGCTGCTGGAATTAAACCATAATGCCATGTCACTCAGCTTCTCATGACTGAGTCTGAATTTGCTCAACAATACATCTATATATCTTGTTTCTAAATGTCATTATTACTTTTCTACTTTCAATATATTTTGTAAAGTAATTTAAAAAAAAAATAGTTCTTTAAATTTCAGACCAGGAAAGAACTAAAATACATGGCCTAAGAACAACTACATAGTCCAGCTTTCACAGTGTAATGTTGTCACCAAACTACTATTGGATGGATTGTTGTAACTATTCCAAGGTCTTGAATATAAAACAAAGATGTGTTATTCTTCTCCCAAAGTGATTTTGCATCATCGATAATCATAGAATCACATAAAATAATACAAAACATCAAGGTATGTTTAAGCCAAATGGCAGAATCACACACTGAATATGGAGTCTTAGTATTTTGATAGCTTGCAGTCAACACAAACATCCTAGTGTTGCAGGTAGGAGTTATCCAGAAAGAGAGACTACATGAGGGGAAAATCCTACGTTATGCAGATGAACTGCAGTAACTGTCTTTTATCAAGGAGTCCTTGATGTTGGTCCCCATCATCAGTCCAGCTGTATGTGTCATCTGAGTGACATTTCTCCTTCACTGGCCTCCTCAGTACCTTTGGCCTTGCCTTGGGGAATGAAAGAATGGCAAATAGTCCCTGTTTTTTGAGAGCTAACTTCCTTAGAGCTTACAGATGTCCATGGTCCACCACTTGAATTTGCTATTGTACCACATCAGTGCTGTATTGTATGAGTCACCACAGTGAAGTCATCAAAGGCCTCCTTGTCTCTGAAAATGGTTCCAGAAGCTGTCCTAGACTGAATAGAGAGAAAGGACTGAATATCCAGTTCTAGGTAGTAAAACTTCTATTTGCATTGCTAGCCCTTTATTCAAAACTAAGTGCTGCAAAAGACAGGCTTTTTCTTCCATAGCTAACTTTTACATGATAATCTGAATGATTTTTTTTTCTAGCAGATTCATCTAATCTGAAGTTCTTGACTGAAATATGTAACCGTGAAACCTTTCTCTTCTACATTCAGTATTGATTTGGAGAGATCTAAATCACTACACAAAAAAAACCCCTAAAAGAACCTCTAAAAGTGCAGCTACATGTCCATTGTCTCTACAGGAAGGGTAGGGCAACCCAGCTGCCAAAACCACTGCTTGCATCATGTGTAGCGCACTGGGTTCTAACACTGTGAACTAGGAAAATCTGCACACATTTGATGCACTGTCACCTGTAGGAAAGGTGAAGACTGGGAAGACTGCTGAAAACATTTTAGTCAGCTGAAATCTTCAGGTCTTACAGATTTTGGAAATGAACAGGCATGAATTTTCCTGCTAATTTCAGCTATCTTCTAACCCTTAAACTAAGCCTCTGTGAGACTTTTCTTCAGAGTTTACAGGGTGAGGTAGCCCCTATAATTTGATAGAAGTAAAACCTTTGAGCTCTGAAGAAGATGCGTGGTTAAAGCTAAGGCTGTAGTTTCATGATGTGGGGAAACAAGTACTATAACATGCAAGGTGTTCCCTTCTCCCTGGAAGTTTATTGATTCCACTTCATAGAATAAATTTTTTGAGGAATATTTCATGAGCATTCTGTCCAAGAACAATTTTAATCCTGAATCCTCTACCACCTCCCCCTCCTTCTTCATTGGCCTCAGTGTCTGCAGAGTTGTTACTCTCATATATTCTCATTCCTCTGTCTCACCTGCTGCCACGCAGCAATTCTTCCCCCTTCTTAAATATGTTATCACAGAGGCATTACTGCCATCATAATGGGCTCAGCTGTGACCAGCAGTGAGTCTGAGTTGGAGACAACTGGCAATGGCTCTAGAAGACACAGGAAGCTTCTAGCAGCTTCTTACAGAAGCCACACATGTAGCTCCCTGCTGCCAAAACCTGGCCATACAAACTCAATATAGATGGTTACAGTAAACCCAATACAGATGGCTAAATAAAAAAACCCTCACACAAGTCACTACTAACGCCACTCGCTAACACCTCTTGGGTCATTAACCATATTTTAGCACTATCTTTCTACAACATTATAAAGAGGTCCTGGGAAGTTCAAAGAAAATATAAAGAAAAGTCCCATGTCAGTACCTTTGATACAGTGATTTCTGAGAGTTAGAAGCTGGAATTGGGTCCATTAAACTCAATTTACAGATGAACTTCAAGAGAGAATGAGGGAAATAGCCCATAGTAACATACAGTGATTCAAAGGAATATATTTTTTTAGAAATTTAGTGTGGCTTTTTAAGTAAACCTCTTTTCATAATGTATACATGTTATAAAAAATGAAATTGAGTATTTTTGTTGTGACTTGTTTGTGGCAGCTCTGAGAATCTATTACAAATTCTTGTGCTGTCACAAATTATAGCTCCAAGAAATCCCCTCATACATACATTAGTAGGCGTATGAATTGACACAACAGCTCTCACTCACTTTCTGTTTCACTTTGCATTATTTTTTCCCAGACAAATGTAAAAATATTGATTGCTACAGTCATTTTTAGAGTATTATACTACTTTGTATTCTTAGTTAATGTGTTAGAATGCAATGAGCCATGCAGGAAAATTCTCTCATCATAACCTTGTTCAAGTCTAATTTCACTTGAACAGTTTGAGGAAAAACCTTAGCTGGTGTAACTGTTGTAATTGTACTGAAGCTCAATGTGTGTCTTTCCAGTTATAAATACATTGAATCTCCAGATTCACTTACCTGTGAGATATTACAGAGTATTGCCTTATCTGTTTGAAGAAGCCTTTGAGTCACCTGATCCAACCCTAAGACAAAAATAAAACAAAGACTGAAAATAAACAGTTTAATAGTTTCTTAATACCTTCTGGTGTTTCTAAATGCCTATTTTAGCCATGCTGAAGTCCTGCTGAGGGTTGAGTCTGGGCCAGCCATTAAATGCTGACAGATGCACTCTAAATATTCTCCTGTCCCAGACTGGAAGGGAAAGGGAATGAGCCAGAGGGACTTAATGGATTGGAAAACTAAAACAACCTTAATAAAACAATAATAAAAATTGTACAAGTATAGACAAAACCAATATCGAACCCAACTTCCATTCAACAGCTATCACCACGGACGCTTCAGAGAAGGTAAGCACTGGGGAAGCCTCAAGCTCAGCAACAGAGAGGAAAAGGACCCAGGAACTCAGGATGGGGATCAAAGAAAGAATGGATAGAATTCTCCTCAGATCCTGGCCACTGAAGAAGAGAGTTTAACCCCTGTAATCCCTCAGTTGATAACAAACATGACATATATGGAATGGCATACTCTTGTTGGTCACCTGTCCTGTATGTAGCTCACTGGAGATGCTACCTTCTTCCTTGTCACCCCTTTTACCTCCTGGCACCCCCAGCGTGGCACACAAGATCCAGCAGTGACCTTAATCCCTATTGGAGCAAGTACAAGCAAGAGCATTTCTGCATACTAATCACAGGCAGTAACTGTGAACATCAGGCATTATCACTTCTAGTAGAGCACGCTGTCAGCAAAAACAAACTCTTAACTTCAGAAAGTGCATCTCTCACTCAGTCTCAGAAGAGATTGAGATGAAAAATAAAATCCCTAAACAGAATTTGTTCTATTTATCTCAAACCAGTACAAGTCTAGATACTGGAATTTACTGTGTCTCATTGAAATGCATTCCTGTAAATAATTTTTTTTGTTTGTTTTTGGATTTTTTTTTTGGTTTTTTTTCACAAAGACAATATTAAAATAATTTTAAATATAATAACAGCTAAACTGTGCCCATTATTGTAATGAGAGCTTAATAAAATTATACCTTAAGACGAAGCCTAAAAACTCTTCTACGTTTGGGAATGAACAATTGTTTGCCATTAGCCTATTACAGCAACAAATTACGTTCCTATGCTGTTAACTTGCTAGCACACCCCACCTATTCCCCTGAGGGGCCAGGGGAAAGTCATAGTGCAATGTGTGCAGAGCAAACTTCATCTGCTTCTCCAAAGCTGAAGGGCAGTTTGGTTCTCCCTTGTAGAGTGGATATGTCTGGCCCTAGTCTGTTTGTGAACTATGTAAACCCCACTTATTTTTCAGCTTTTTATAATACTTCCCATAAAACTCAATATAACTTCTTACATACACTCATAGGCAGGCAACTATGGGGTAAAAGGTAAATAAAGTGAAAAAACTGAGAAAAGTCTCTGTTACCATAGTTTCTACCATTTTAAAGGAGTGTTACTGGAAATGGAATCTTGCCCAAGATCTGTTCCTTACAACACTTCATGCTAAATCAAACTTGTCTATAAGTGCATTAAATAGACAGCTAACAGTAAAGCCACTGTAGTAAACTGCCAGGTTGATCAGGGCCTGATCCTGCAAACACAAATAATCACATAGAGCTTTATGAGAGGTAATTTTCCAACAGATGTACATATAATGACATATGGAAAATGAATTTACTCCTGTGCACGTCTGAAGACTGAATCTTTTATTTTATAACTTCTAAAGTCATGAAGCAACAAAATCAAAACCACTGAAAGCGACTATTATGCCCTATAATGCAGGAAAGAGTAACTGAGATTGCCACAGAGGAAGTGAAATACAGGGTATAGGTCTGGTGAGCAGAGCAATTGATTTCTAGCTTTCAATCGCACTGGCAGAGGTCATCTCCCTGGTGACAGAAAGATTAGTTGCTCCTGGCAAGATTTACAAATGTTTTATGTACAGGATGTTCTATGGCTCTATTGCATAACTGTAGGTAACTCGTAGTGATGTTTTTCAGCAAAGCTATGTGTGTTATCAGATAATCATTACTTTCCTATAGTTACAGGAATGCACTGTGCAGTTTGAACTGCTGACAGGTAGGAATGTGATGGACAGAGCAGAAGTTGAGCAGGCTACGTGATATGAACGCGAAGATAAAGCCAGCATCTCCTCAATGTCTTTCTTTATGGTATCGACCCCAGTGTGAGCGGACTGTCCTCCAAGACACACATCATGAACCACTTCATTTCTCAGAGGAAAATGATTAAAGAACATGTTTATCTTAAAGCAGATCAGGACAAAGGGCTTTCACCCTTCCTTTTCCAAGTACTGGTGTTTCTCTGTAACTCACTGCCTTGTCCTGCATGTGCCAGCCTAGAGATCAAAAGGGCTGACTGTCTCTTCTGAGACTAATGCTGCTGTGACCTCATCATTAAGAAGCATTTGAAAGTGCACACTACTAGCAATTTTATGAAAAATTCTGTACCTGGAGAAGCAGACTAAATGATGAACTCTGGGCAACCTCACTGTCCTCTTTTTTGCGCTTATTGTATGATTTTCTTATCTGTTTGTAATGACGCTTGAACATAATCTTTCCTTTATAACGTTTGACAACATTGTTTGTTTTCTCAATAGATGATGACTGACGAGCCAGAACTCTGCGTTTCATTTCCTATTACTTATACGCTGAACAGCTTTTAATGAATTAAAATTCTATCTCACTGGCATAAATAAAATTTTATTTAAAAAAAGCTTTAATAAACTATGTCAAATAAAGCTTATTTCAAATAACAGCAACAGTCATAATAACCTTTAATTTCAGAAGTAAAGCTACCTTGTATAAATGACAAATATTTAGAAGCATAGAGAAAAAAAAATCAGCAAAATCTAGAAACTACTGTTTTCGACTTTTCTTCAATCAGCAAAATAAGTTCATTTAACTATCTCTCAGTCACTAAAGTGCACAACACAAAGAAGAAAACTTAATTCAGAAACTATAAGTATAGTTTCCTTTCTACAAAATGACAGAAAAAAGAAGGGTCCCAAAGCACGCACCAGAAAATTATTAAGATCATAGATTAATTGGTAAAGAATCTAAACAAGGAAGAATAGTAACTGGTATATTTATAAAATACTCACCAGTGGGTCTCTGAAAAATACTAAATGATTTTTAGAAATCAATCCAGATGTGAAAGTAAAAGAAAAGAAAATCCTCAAGAAGCAGTATCCCTGGTTTTCAAATGACAAGAGTTACAAGCTATAATTAGTATGAACACTAAAAAAATCAAAACAAACCCTGATGTCATTGAAAAGACTATTTATACTGAGTAAACATTTTGGGCTTAAAAGACAAAAGCACTCTACAGATCTTACTCATCAATGCTAATTTTAATGAAATTGCAGAAGGATGATGAACTCTGCTCACAGTCTTTAGAAGACATCAAATTTCAACTGTTTAAATTCTGCAAAATCAAGTAAAGCAGATAATCAGGTAAGGTGAACCAAAAAATATTGTAACTGTAGAAAGGAATGAAAACAGCTTGAGAATTGAAGATTATTCTATGAAGTTAATGCCAGCTGCTTTTCTTTAACCCAAAATTATGGTAGAAATCATCCCAGTACAAGAAAAAAAAAAAACAAAAACCATCAGTAGTTTACAAGACTCAAGATACAATCAACTTAGTTGTAAGGAGAAAAAAGATAATAATCCAGTGCACCAAAAAAATATTTGCAAATAAATATCACTTATGTTACAGCATCTTATATGAGACAAAATAAAAAGTAGCAGCAATAATGGAGCAATTTAATATAGACAAGGAAAGGGGGGAATAAAGTAAAAATCCACCTTTTTTTTGTAATGTCCCATATTGTTTTGAATAGTTCTTAAATGAAATATATTTTTACAAATAAAAACACCATTTTGTTGCAAAGATACAAGTACTGCTACAGTGAGGTTCTGAAAATATGCCCTTATATGGTTGTTTTATATTATCTGCAGGTTCCTTCATAGTCTTACCCTACAATCTTACTCAGTGGCTTTGATACTGCCTTTCAAAATATTATTCATTGATGCTTTCTGTCTGTATCACTGCTTCATGTGCAGGATGGTCATGCAGTGATAAAATACTATGAGCAAAAGGAAGTTATCCTGCAGTCTTAGATACTTACTCACTAATGTGTCATGAAATTGTTATTAAAATAATCCAAATTTTGGTTACTTATAATCACCTTAAAAACAAACAAACAACTGGCAACAAGGACATTTCCTTTTTCTCCACTGAAGTATGTAACTTCTTCTTCAGAAAGCATCTACTAATGTCCACCAATGATGAAATTTCGTCCTAAATTATGAACAGTCACTCTACTCAATTTGAAGTTAGTTGCACTGCTGCCCTGCAGCTCTGCAGTGAAACTATCTTCTTTCCTAGCTTCTTTGTAGAAAAATTATCTACAAAAAAATTTATAAGATTAGGGTCTTACACTCATTCTGTAGATATATCCAGCAGAAAACATGAGTAAAAGAAGAAAAAAATATATTTAGTACTTATTTCAATATTAGAAAACTGAGAGATGTTGACCTGATATATACTATATTCACTGATAAATCAGTCATCCTTGTATAAAAGGTCATATGGTGAAGTATTGTCTTCTGAAATCAACGACAGTACTCTCAATAATTTCAGAAGGCCTACAACTTCATCAGCCTCATAGGTAGGTCCAAATGCAGAGGTTACAGTGTGACTGCAACCTTTTCTTCTGAACTTCTCCAACTTCTGGAAATTGCATCCATTGCATACTAATCTTTTCCCAGCATACATATCACTGTTAATTCACTTGTAACTCACTGTCCTAGAGTCTGAAATTAATTTTTTGGATTAATTACTTTTTCCAATGGTCCACTTATAATTCCTATTCTTTAAGCAATATGAATATTTGAATATGTAGAAGAGGAAAGTTCTTCATCCTTTGTAGCAAACATTTCAATTTGTTATGCAAGATCTTTTCCATTCTGTTGACTTAGGTTGCAAATTTGAAAGAGATTCACTGAATGTAAGCATTCCTAATGCCATTTTATTGGATTTCGATTTGTATATAACAGATGTCACGCATTACAGTATATTGCACAAAGCTAAGAAAAAAAGGAAAAAAGAAAACAAACTCAAAGCTGTTAAAATGAGTAAAAATTACAAACCACTAAGATTTCGTTATTTGTAATCCAGCACTCATCTTCATATTGATTTATTCACTGCAAGACCAGTAACTGGACAATATTTGGAAACACAGGGCAACGTATGAAATGAAATGAGAAAAATGATAGAATTTTCCTATAAAGTTTCAAATTATCTAATATCTTTAGCTGACATACTGTTAACCTTGTCTCTAAATGCTTTTAAGCCACTTCCTAAGCACTTATCAGATGCAGTCCATTGCAGCAAATTCCTGTTATTGATCGCCCCTGCTGCATTTTTAATCTTTTGCAATGCATTAAATTCCTTTTATCTCTACACATACAAGACTCTTTCAATTATTTTAGTTAGCGCTATTGCAGCAGCATGTCTGGGAATGATGTAAAATGTGCAGTAGTCAAAGAGTATTGTCAATGCAGAATACTTTAGCATGACCAAGACTACTCCCTTTTCCAATTAATTCAGTAGTAGAATCCTTAATTCTCTATTTGTCACTGTCTACATAACAATTTGGCGGTTTGAATTCAAATCAGTTATCAAAACACATACCTTGTTATCTTCTTCCTATATAGTCCGGGCATTTCCTCTTTTTTTTTTTCCTATTTTTAGGAAGCAAGTATGGATTTTGCAATACCAGCTTAGACATGTAAAGGGCTCAACACACACAAAAAAAAACCAAAGCAGTTCTCCGGCTAAAGACTATATTTAGTGCTTTTCAGCTTTAAAGGTGACACAGGTAATAGTTGCAAAATCAGCTGGGCTCTTTGTAATCACCTATCACCAGGTCAAAACAATACTATTAAAACTGAGGCTGTAAAAAAAATCCTCTCTTTGCTTTTCCTATCCTATTTTTTTAACAAATCCCTAGAGAAATAAGGTCCTTTGTGTTAACAAGAAAAAAAAAGTCTCTCCCATTCATGAAAGATCCTGATTAGTCAGAAGTGTGGCCAGTGAGAAATGACAGGCTTCAGTACAACATACACTTATCAGAAAATCACAACTAAGCTTTCTGAATCTAGCTCAATATTTTAAGTATCCCAGTAAAGCAGCAGTGCACTTTGGTACGCAATGCAGTGCAACTCCTTTGTTTGTAGAAGTATGTCATCATTCAAGAAAAGGAATTTTCATATTTATAGTAGAAAATAGACTTAGGAGTACTCTCTGCTTTATTTTCATATAGAAAGTCTTTTTTATTCTTACAGAAGACAACAAAGTTTAGTTTGATAAGCAGGCGAGTAAAACAAATAATTCATTTTTTGAATAGCTTCTTTTAATGTGCCTTGATAATTTCCTCCAAATTATATATGTCCATTCAAAATTGTCCTTGTCTAACTATGTCTATTTTAAAATTATATCTCCCATGTTCAGAAACCCCTATCCAAACATTGGCTCATTCAGCTCTAAGTTTCTTTAATTTTATCAAGAAAGCTCAGCTTTGTTTCCTACCTAGGACATCTGACTGATGTTTTCTAACATATTCTGTTGAACCAGAAAATGCACATTACGTCTAGTACTTACCTCGGAATTTCCTTTTTTTTTTTGTTCTTTTTCTATAGAAAAAAAAAATATTTAACAGAGTCTAGTAACTCCTGAAATATAGGTCTCTTTTCTCTATGCTATAATAAGTGTTCATGACCTGCTTGGTTTCCCCCCTGTGTTATTTCAGGTAGTGCAGCAGCCCCTCAGATGATCTATTATTCTGATTATCCCTAGTACCTAAGGAAAGGAAAGAACAATGAAAAATATTTGCTCCATCACCAGGAAGGTCTGGCTGTACTTTTCAATTTGCTAACACACGCACTCTCGGCTGCCTCCTGACAAAGAATATCAGCCCATCAGTGTTTTATCATATGATGTGCATGACTGCAAGAAAAGAGGAAAGATAATCTCATAGAGAGATCATGTCTTGGAAGAATGTGCCTTGTTGTGTTGGTGGGTGTAGTGGGCCACTGCAGAAGACACTGTAAGGAGACAGTGTCTTTGAGCAGAATCCAGACAAGAGTATAATCACAGATCTTGTTCATAGAGACCTGTATGTTAGCATGAGGAACCACTATCTATCCAACCTGTACTGTGACTGTCTTTGACTCATTCCTATTACAATGTGTACTGTTCTCAAGAAACTTCATTGACCTCAGGATGAACTTGGCTGACTAACTGTGATGGAGAAGCCCGTATATGGTTCCCAGTCAGTACTTGTGGGTGACACTATGTGCAAACCTTGTCTTGTCCTAAGGTTAAAGCAGCATACCTGCATGCAACAGTCCTTCACCTGACAGCAAAAATGATTAATAGATTTGTTTACCTCTAAGAAAATCCTGTACATCTGTAAGGATCACAATGGTGATGCAACTCACCCTGGACAGGCTCTGTACTGTGCATTGTGATCCACATGAAAGGGCTCATCTGATGCTGCAGCCGCTAGGGTTCCCATCATCACCAGATTGCTCTTACCTTTTCTTTTGCTTCTATTAATATCAGAAGGGACTATTTTATCGCTATCATTTTTTTATTATTTCTATGCTTTGCTCAATAAACTAGTTAATTAGCCTTGGGTGTCCATGTCTTTCTCTTGAGATCCAAAAAGAACCAGTGTCTCCTCAGCTCAAAGCATGTGAGCCTTTAAATACACTGTAATTGAACCCAAACATTGCCAGGACCTCCTTGTCAGAAAAGTCAGTATTAAATCACCCTTTTCTCCTGAGTGAAATTAAAATTTTATCCCTTTAGATCTGATGCTAATTATTATTCTTTTCCATGTAGACAAACTATCGTATAATAATTCTGTGAGCCTGCTGTACAACACAAATGAGCATTACTAAGTAAGAGTGAATAAAAAAATTTCTTACGGGAAAAACTCTACATTTTCACACACCACTAATAAGACTTTTGAGTATGTTCTCTGTGATGTCGGCAGAATAGTTCAGATTGATTGTTAGTCAATTGCTATAAAGTATTCAGGCAAGAACAATATCATAAACACACCTCAACCATGATAACCTTTCCTATGTACATTAATGGGAAATAGAAATACACATAAACAAGTTGTAGATTATCCATGGATTTTTCCCTCTTTTCCCCCCTACATCTATAAACATATCTGTGGAAAAGTTTCTAGGTTTTACTTATAATTTTTTTGGCAGTTTTTTTAATATTACATAAGAATCAATTACAATATTAGCATACAGAACAAGTTTAATCTACAATTTCATGACAACAGAAATTTTAATATCAGTGAACTTGATCTAAAATTTTTACTTCTGTTCAAACTACAATATTTCAGGGTTTGGAAATTTGTGAAAACTAAAAATAGATTTGCTTCATAAATCACTCTGCATTTCAGAAATCATTATAAATTACCTCACGTAAAACGGAGAGAGAAAGTGGAGATTTAGATCACTGATCTAGAAAACACTTCAGCTGAGTGTGGCTTCTCTCTTTTTTCTTGGATCAATGATATTAAAGTGCTGTAGTTTCACACAATGAAATGGAAAATGAGAATGAAATCCAAAGCTTTACATAAAAAAATCAGATTGGATCATTTACAGTTTCTTCTTTGGGGGCTTAAACATTGGGGTAAGTTATGAAGTATAATCTGATCTGCAGTGCAGTTGCTGGCCATGGGTCTAAAAAATCAGATGTGCTAACTTAAGTTATAACCTCAGTTATCCCTAGTGGATAACCTAGTTTGTGTTACCTTCCTTTATCCCTTGTTCGGAGTACGTACAAATATAACTGCTACAGAGCAGGAAGCATATGGACTAAATTGCCCTGAGGCAGCAGGTTTACCCTCTAGAGTCCCAAGAAGTGCTTACATAAAAAGAGTATATCTGTTCTTATTGTGTAAACAGAGCGAAACATACCAATTTATGTCATAAATAGCTGTTAGTGCTTTGTTCCCTAGCCAGACCTACAGTCATGTATCTTCTAAAGAGTAAGTTGGATTTCAGTGTTTAATAAATTCGAATCCATTACCACCAGCTCAATCCCTTTGCCTTCAAGTGTTGTGTTACTGCTTCTCTACCTGAGAGGCTACTCTGAAACAGCTATTCTTCAGCTGCTTTTCCTGATTAACTCAGTGTGTGAAACACTCAGCTTCTGAATCAGAATAGATAATTGGAATAAGACATTTCTGGAATCAGGGTAATTGCAGACAGACTTAATCAATATGAGTTAAGCCATTTTAAACTGATACCTTACCTTATAAGTCTTCATGCATAGAAATTGTGACCCTTAAGTCACATTTGAAGGCAATGCAGTTACAGTGAAAATGATGTTTCCTCTCTCGTAAGACTGTTGAAGAAAAAAAGAAAACCCAAAAATTTTCAACTAGAAAATATAAAACCAAAATGCTTACAGAGGAAATGCGCTAAATGGTCATGGCCTGTAAAAGAAAGTATTTTTCAATTAATTGTTTGTAAGTAAAAAATCTCATCTGTGTCAAAGGTTAATTGTAATACAGCAGAATTTCCCCATCTGAGAAGAAAAAAACTTGTCATTCTTATCTCTTACATTTAGCATTCAGACCTACTGACCAGATGAGAATATTTAGGGGTTTTAGATGTATAACTAAATTACAGGTGTTAAATGAGTTATAAAACCTTTATTCCAGAAGAAATCACTTATTCCAGCTTCACCTGATACATATATACAATTCTTTATTCTGCATTAGACCACTTATTCCAGTTTTATGTACCTGGATGATACTTTTATAGGTATTAAACTTGCCAAGCACTGAACTTGATGCTAAGCATGAGAAATAGAACTTACCCTTTCAACATACTGGCTATGTTTTCAATCATTAGTTAATTATATCCTTGTACAATCTCCTCAAGTAGAGCTGTGTTTGCCTTGGCATTGCTGACTAAAGAGACACTTTAAACTATTACTTTCCTGTAATAATTTATTTCATCAAAATGCACGGACTGTGTTCCCAGAAAATTGTCTGCTTTTAAAAAGAGCCTTGAAAATGAGGAAAAGATGTTAAATATGGACTTTGAAAAATGTGCAGGCCATGCTGAGAGAAGTGACACTACAATAAACTGGACAGATTATTAAATGGGGATGCAGGATAGTTCCTAGAATGTTCTCTTTTGTTGTTCATGGCTCTTGTGTCAAGCTTCCTTTATAGATGTCTTTGTATACAAAAGGTTTGAAAAGGCGTATTTCTCTCCCTATCATGCACAAGCTTCTTGATAAAGATAAAAGTTGAAACTCAGAATGTTAATGATTTTGTCTTAGATGTGAAAGCAGTGGTCAAAATGTGGATCTCTGCTATTCCTGATCCTATTCACTTAAGCCTTATATATTTTTTAAAAACAATGCAGATTATAGTTTGGGAAGGAGGGGAAGAATTTTTCCCTTAATGGCCTACTACACTGTGATTGAAACATGACGTATCTGGTCAAGTTTACAGGGATCCAGTTACCTTTTGTGAGTTAGCTGGAGCTGAGAGCCTAAGCAACATTTCTTGCTACAAATTTATACCACTGTTATTCACAAGGCAAAATCTTTTATGCAGGGTTGTTGGGTTTTTTTCCTCATTTCAAGCATCATGTAGAATGGAGTAAATCACATATCAACCAAGTAGTAGTTTAGGCAGTTAGAAATTTACAGATGGAGGTAGAATTATCTGGGACAAAGTCAAAGGACAGAGCAAACAGAAATAGGAAAGGAGGAAAGGCAGAGAGCAAGAGATAAAGAATGGAAGGAGAAGGCCAAAGAGGAGAGGAAAGGGAAAGGAGAAAAGTTAGTCAGTGAGCATCTTCAGAAAAGTAGCCACAAAACACAGTAGTTTTGACAAATTATGGAAAAGCTGAATTAGAAAAAGAAAAGGAAAGAATTTAATGTCCACAGACTTATCTATCCTCGATCTATTTTTACAGCCAATTTAGCTGAGTTAGTGCTGACCACAGACTAACTGTAAGAACTGGCAATAACAAACCAAGGTCAGCAAGTATTCGTTTGTCTGGGGTTAATTCCAGAATAATTCAGCTAAGTGGATTTCTTAAGTCTGTCTGCTGAAATAGTGCATTTTAAGCATATAAATCTTGTCTGACATTTAACAGCAGATATTTGGAGGAGCTCAGTTATCGTACGTGATCCTCAAAGGAATTTTGGAGAAAAGCTGAATGATCCGAAGCTTTGAAATCTAAATAGTAAGTAGCAAAGCAGAATTTTTTTTTAAATAAAGTGTCTTCACATTGAAAAAGGTATTGTGAAATTACCATTAGTTCATTACTCACATTTTACTCCATCTTTGAAATAAGTAGCTAGAAGGATGCAAGTGAAAAGTCATTTGTTTCTTTTCTGTGTGGTAATTTGCACAGTTGTTTACTTTGTTCAAAGTGTTACAAAATGTCAGCAGTGTACCTTGCTGACCCTGAGTACTAGCATTCTTAATGGTTTTACTGAATTAGAAGTATATATGCTAGGTACTAATCACTAGAGGATTAGGACTTAAATCTCTGATATTGATAAAACAGGGGAATTACAGGAAAACATCAGTAAAAATCCATTGAACAACTCTAGGGAGGAGCCTGGAAAATGAAGTGTAACAAGTGTTGTGCTGAAAATAGAAATTTCTAGTAATTATATAGTAAATGTAAATTCTTTCCTCCTGAAATAACGAGTGAAAACTCTAAACACCTGCAAATGCTTATAAGTTGAAACACAACTTGAAAGAGAACAACACTGGTTTCTTTTTCTTACACAAAGTTAGAGTCATTTATACAATTGTCAGTTTTATACTGGATAAAAATTTAGAATACATTTACAGACATTATTTGCATGCTCAATTCCTTATACAAGTGTAGGACAAATTCCTATCACACAGAAAGTTAAGAAAAATCTACTAAAGGCAATTGCAAAATACTTCAAAAGCACATTGTCTCCTCGCTGTCTGCTCCTTGAAACTCTGAGGGATCTGTGGGATTTGCTGCTGCAAAAGGTTATGCAGGAACCTCAGGAAAGATGCAAACATTTCTTCATTTTCCAAGCACTACCTACAGGCACATCATTTTCTATCACAATAAGTAAAGTTCCCCTATTTGTCATTGGATAAGGCAGCTATACCAAATCAGAATCTGTTTTCCCAAAGAGCTCCTGAGAATAGTTTAGACAGTAACTACACAGTGAAGGAACAACAGAACCACATGATGTTACAACAGCATTTTGCTGTCAATGTCATTATTTAGCTTAATGAGGCTGGTACCTGCAATGGCAATAGGAAAAACAGAAACTCTGTGTCTCTGTGTAACAGAACCATTACGTCAGCCATTGACTTCAGTGGATAACTATCTGGGAGTTAACAGTCAAGGAAAATTGCTTTGTTTTCTTTATAAAACAGATCAGTTTTAAAGACTAAAACTCCCATTGGGTTTTATGTTGGTTTATTTGATGGCAACATTTCACACTCATCTCTGAGGTGCGGCTCCATATGTTGCATCTCCTAGTTAGGAGTAATTACTCCTAGGAAGCTACAATGCTTTACTCCTCATTCTCCAAACTACCACAATTCCCTCAGCAAATTCTCCACCAGAAGATAATGTAACACAACCTTTTTGCAGTGCAGAAATATCAGTCTTACATAAAATTTTGTCAGTTGTACACCATCTCCCTTGTGCAATTTTAAACGTTGCATAAATACATACTCAATGCTATTACTTCTACAGTATAACCTTTGAAATAAATGAACAGGAAAATAAAAAGTAGTCTGAAATTATGCTGCATATCTTTTCAAACAATTAAGCTGCCACCTTAAAATGCAGCATATTAATTAAAGGTTTTGTGAAAATCCAATTTGTCTCTTCAAGGTTATGAAAGGAAACAGAAAAAGAAGGTGTTAAGGCTTTCAAAGAAGTAATAAAAATAAGGCCAGTTATTTGTATGGAGTACAAGGCCATAAGCAAACTCAGTGATCTACAAGTGCTCAGACCTAGTTGCAACATCCTGTAGTTGCTGGATAAAGATGAACATTGTGTGATAACACGTGCAAAAAAGATTTGTCACACTCATACAAACAGAGCTTTCTGGTTATTATTCTAATAAAGGCTGAAAAGAGATTTCTTTTTTTCCATGCTGAGAAAAAGTTGTTTATTATATCCTAGAGAAAAAACAAATTACCTTGCGTCTAATAATTACTCATTGTGTTTATCACAAAAGAAATAAGCTTCATATGTGGGTTCCACCATCTTATATGAAAATCCAATACACAAATACAAGTCATTATTGTCTGAAGGGTAAATACAGATTCTTTTTTGACAAGTTGGTAATTGTGGTCATTATAAGGCAACACCAAGTTGTTAAATTAATTTTCCACAACTGGAAAAAGGTTTGACGTCTTTTAAAAGAATACATCACTATTCAGATGTAATGATTCCCTTTTACTCTTAGTACTATAATAATTTGTTTAATATTTTCCCCAACTAGTAGTAACTAAATATTGAAATAAATCTGTACAGTTTGGGAGCATTCTAAGAGTATAAATTAACATGAGGTAAGGATTTTTTTTACATATTATTGTTAATAGAAAAATTGAAATTATAATGTACCTGCAATATACATATAAGAGCAGACTGTTCCCTAGCTATTTCTGAAATTCTTTTTTAATTCAGAAATATAAATTCATATATAATCTAGTCCACTAATTTATATTGGGGGCTGGTTAGCTCAGTCGGTTAGAGTATGGTGCTGATAACACCAAGGTCATGGGTTCGATTCCCATTCGGTCCCCATGTGTTTATAGAATCATAGAATGGCCTAGGCTGGAAGGGACCTTAGAGATCATCTAGTCCAACCTCCCTGTCATGGGCAGGGACGCCACCTCTGGACTAGACCAGGCAACACATGGGGACTGAGCGGGAATCGAACCCATGATCTCGGTGTTGTCATTGTTGTCAGCACCGCGCTCAAGTTGCCTGATCTAGTTGAGAGGCATCCCTGCCCATGACAGGGAGGTTGGATTAAATGATCTCTAAGGTCCCTTCCAACTTAGGCCATTATATGATTCTCTGATATTCATGGATACAACTAGGTTTCGTCCCTTGTTGCTGATCCTAGACTTCAAAAGCAACATCATGACGACTAAAGTATACATAAATGCAAAGAGTGTAAGTAATGTATATAAATCCATAGATACATACAGCTTCTGACAGATGTGATTGCATCACAGAGAATCCTAAACCACTCTGTGTGTTGTCCTAGATATTTAATTTAAGAAGTATTTAATCCAGTTCATGTTAGGTATTTCCACGAAAACCAACATCAAAGAAACAGTTGTTTGTAGCCATGTATGAACTTAATTTTCATTCAGCAGGCAAACAAGCCAAAATAAAAACATTTCCCTTTACTCTCAATTGTGGGAAATGGACCACTTATGTATCTTTTGCCAAAAGAAACAAACCTCCACTTCACTGTCACTTCCCCTCATGATTAAAAAAATATAAATGAAGTGAAAGGGTCAATTCTTAGATTTATAACAGTATGTTTCTTTCCAGATTTTCTGAGAAAATTGGAAAAAAAATAAGACCATGTTCATAAAGCTGCCAGAAGAGGATGAAAAGCTATTTTATATTTCTTTATCAATTGCTCACCAGCAAGAGCACTCAAATTCAATTCTTTTCTCTTACTCTGTGTGCTCAAACTCCAGCCCTCGCTTCCCAAGTGATCCAAGAGTTTAAAAATACATTAGGAAACCAGGAGAGAAGTCTTTGAATGTCCCATATCTAGTCTGTTCAATCTTGTATAAATAACTCAATATTCCTTATGGTTAGGAATAGAGGTTATGTGCCTCTTCTTTACAAAGAGCATCAGAATGGGCTCTTTCTCAGTCTGTATTCCAGTGATTATTTAAGTACTTTATCTGAAAGGCTGAAGATTCAGAAGGAGGTGAACAGAAGATTCACTTGTTCGCATATCCCATGAAAGGCATTGACAGTTTTAAGAGTTAAGAAAACAGAGTTCAATCTTTTGACAGAAAAAGAATTTCAGCACGTCTCCCACAAGTCCCATACAGTTTCCTACTCTGCATAAATACATTATTTATCTGAAGGTAACAATTTCATAAATTACAGGTTAAAACCAATTTAGTTTAAAGAATGCATTTATTTAGGGAAGTAATATATGGTAAGTGAAAACGGGATAAAATCCAAAATAAGTTATCCAAGAATCATTGAATAGGATTAGCTTCATATCTATAGCCTATAAGTGGGGAAATAATATAGTTACTATGAGACATATGGTAAAACATCTGATAGATTACTTATGGGAACTAACAAGTGGGAGAACATGAGAGCTGGTGCAAGAATTGTGCAGTGGATGGTGAGCTGACTGAAAAACAGCTGGCAACTGACAGATTTGAGACTGGAATAATCAAGCCAGGATCAATTACTAATAGAGTTAGGCAAAGATTAGTCATGGTACAGATCTTATTTAATATTTTCATTGCATCTCATGCAGGCACAAAAAGCAATGGCTAGCTGACAAAATTTGTTAGTACATAATGTGAAACAGATCATGGCATGATATAGAAGTACTCAGAGAAATATGGTGGTGAACAACGCTACTGGTACAAGCAAGCTGATAAACTGAAGGAGTAATAAGTTCTACTCTAAACAGCTGGAAGTGAAGAAACATAGCGTGACACAGCTGAATTATTGCTGTTTGACATCCATCAAATGACAAATGCAGTCTAAGATGCATGCAACAAGATCCCCAGAGTACATCAAGCCATATGAAATAAGAGAAAAAGGTCTTGTCTTGTTTAGCTTACTTAAATGAACTGAGATGCGATAAGATAGCTCTATTTAAATAGATGGAGTGGTTAGGGGTAAACACAAGATAAGAAGAAAAGCTATTTAAAATAAACAATGTTAACCTAGTAAAAATATTTCTACTGAGATGTGATAAGATAGCTCTATTTAAATAGATGGAGTAGGGGTAAACACAAGATAAGAAGAAAAGCTATTTAAAATAAACAATGTTAACCTAGTAAAAATATTTCTAGATAGACCATTTGGGTTGGAAATTGTAATCATCAGAGCCTCAATATTCTGTAACGGCTTTCCAATAGGAGTATCAACAGCAATAAACCAAACTGGTTTTAAGATGAAACATATTTCAGAATAAAAATGTTGTCTATAAACATCTGTTTCAACCAATGCTTGCAAAAACACAGACAACTATCTAATAAAATCTTGCGCAGCATTCTTGCCAAATTGTCCAGTGAATTGCAGAAGAGCAGAGATTTTTAAGATCTATGACTCTGAGAAAACACCCTCATGACAACTGCTTCGGAACTGGAGACTTCAGAAGCACTGAGAGCCTCAGTTTGAGATGATTATCTGCTTTTCAAAAGTCTAAAGCAACATGGTAGTTCAGGAAGTTCAGTGTCAGATTTTTTGATTCTCTTTTGTTGTGACATTTTACACTGAGCTCTGGAAAATTTCCAGGCCACAGAAAGAAAAAAAAAGTATTTTCTAACTATCAATCAGCTAAAAGAATGAAAGGGATGAAGATCTGGAACTCCCTGGGGGGAGTGGGGGATGACCCTAAAAGTTTTCCTCTTCTAGCTTACTTAATAGAAACTGATTTCAGGACAGATAAGATTTCTCCACCCAACTGTCACTCAAAATATAATAGAAAGGGCTGCAGCAGTTTAGACTTGGTTAACTAAGGAAAATGCTTACACAGAACAAGTAGAATATTTGGCCAAATTTTCCCCTTAAGACAAATTATAGGACTACAAGAACTTGAAGGTAGTAAATGACACAGAGACAGAGTAAACTTTTATACTTTTTTTCAGTAAAATACGTTTCAGATCTTGTTGTGCTCTCAAAGGACAGCGGGAGCAAAATACTTATAAAATCAGAATTCTTTGACAGTTTACTGCTCCTCTCAAAGCAAGTCAGCAGAATTTAGTTATTTTGGAATTAGGTCATCATTGACATTAGAGAGAGATTGTTTTAGGTGATAGCTTTCTAGCCATTTTTATTTGGCTTTATTACCATAGGTGCAGCACTATCTTCTCATGGCATTAAAGAACATGGCATCAAAGTATGCTGTCTGAAATTAAAAGCCAATGAAATATTCAAATATAGTCTTTACAGCCATAGCATACTATAGACCCTATTTCCATACCATAGAAAAATATATTGCTTGTTCATAGTGGGGGAATTTCTGATTTTCCAACAAGAGGTATTCACTCATTTACATTCCTTGGGTTAACCAAAAACTATGGCCAATTCTACATGACAAATTCAATGAAAGCAAAGTACTTAATGACAACAGTTAGTGCTGGGCCAGCCACTAAACACTGACAGATGCTCCCTAAGCCTTCTCCCTCCCTATATGGGAAGGGAAAGAAAGATTTACAGACTGGAAAACTAAAAGAGCTTTAATAAAACAATAACAAAAATTAAAAATAATCAACTATATACAAAAATATACAAAACCAATATCTAATCAAACTGCCTCCCATTAGCAGTCACCACTGATGCTGCAGAGCAAGCAGGCACTGGGGAAGCTCTGGGCTCAGCAGCAGATGGGAAGCAGATACCAGAGCTAGATTTGGAGAATTCGGGATCAGAGGCAGAACAGAGTCCTCAGATTCCAGCCATAGAAGAAGAGAAGGAGCAAGAGACATATATATATAAAATCCATCAATATATTATTTAGAGTGATTTCTAAATTATGCTTAAGGCATATTAAATCCAAATGTTGATATACAAAAACAGGTTGAAAGCAAGGGGATCACTCTGTTGAGTGATCTTACTTTTCAGCTCAGAGAGAGTCTGGCATTCCTTTAGCACTCAGCCTAGCCCTAGCATTTGACAGACATAGAGGTCAGTGTATGAATATTTGCACATGCAGACTATACAAATAGGTTATTTCCAGATTACACTGGTGTTTGGTTTGTTTTATCAGGGTGTGAGAGTGGGGAAGAAATCTCATGATGTATTGAGGATCTTTTAAAATTACTCCAAATGAACACAATAGGACTCATCAGTTATTTTCATACTTAAAGTATTTTAGCTGTTTCTCTGACTCTTCTTTTGTTCGTATGCTCAAAAACAGATTATGAGACCTGTCAATCATGCTGGGACCTGACATTTAACTGGTTGTCAGTGATTTTCAAATCCTTTCCACAGCTGCTACCAGAATATACTCTTCCAATTTATGTCCACAAAGCTATGATCTTCACAGCAGACACATTGTCTTTCATTTGGGATTCATAAAACATATAAATTTACTTCAACATACAGTCCAGACTGGTTTATACTATTGATTTATCCCTTGTATTGTTAATTATTCCTTCAATTTATGTCATCTAAAAATTTTAGCAAGAGTATAGATTTTTTTTATTTTGGGATAGACAATAAATCCCTGGGTAAATTAACCTAGAAGTTTCTGACAGGAATGGTAAAGAAACCAAATTATAATTCAAGAAAAACATCATTTTTTTCAAAATGTGATTGAACTTACCTTTCTCACTTGTGGTGGCTCCACAAGTACTTTGACTTCTCTGTATATTTTACAGCATCCATAACTACTAAATCCCAAAAATGCACTTGTTTAATCAACCTGTGTTTACTCTGCAACAAGAGAAGCAATAGCAAAAAAAAAAGCATATTATGACAAGTCATCTCTTTTAAATTATAGAAGAAAACTTATAATGCATTATAAAAATACATTTCATATTTACAATTACATTAAATCGTTAATTCACTAGTAAGCCCCATTCAACTATACTATCAACTACTGGGATTCTGCAGGATATTTATCATTAATTTGGGGTTGGGACAATAATTTTACTATAATTATGCTTGGGGGTGTTACTGCAGTAAATCTGTAACAACGACATACATAAATACCAATCAACTTCTGCTATATTATAGTGCTTCTACACAAAGCAGCTGATGTTGCTAAAAAACCAATAATGTTTTCCAAAGGTACTGAGTGTTTTTCTCTTGAAGACAAGACTATTTTGTTAAGACCATACAAATCTCAAATTCTTTCCTTGTTTTCCACAACTGTTAATGACCACAATGACAAAGAACAGTACTAAATTTATTCTAATTCCGTAAAAAAGTCAGATCTTTAAAATGGCATAAGCTTGTTCAATTTGAAGTGAATTTCAACATGACACAAAAAAAACCCAAGTCCAATACTTAAGACATTTTAAAACTCCTTTTTTGTAATCACTGTTTATAAATATTTACTTATTGATATCATTATTTTATCCCATCCCATATTTTTCATCAATTATTTCATAATTCTGTTTGAAATCCTTGTAACTCTATTTGTTTGCTTACTTACTGTTCAAATAAAGCTACTACTCCTCAAATGTTATTAAGCTGATACTAATAAAACTGGTTGAAGAGCCCCATGAACAGCTGGGAATACATCATGTCATTCCAGTCTTTAATTCAGACCCTAAGGTTGTGAAACTAAGCAATACTCCAGTGAAGTGATGCTAACCTACTGTCAAAGTTTAAGGCTGGGCCAGTCACTAAACTTTGACAGATACTCTCTGTGATGATCCCCACTACCACCCTCCTAGGGGAAAATAGCAAGAAACCCAGGGAGAAAGACTTTATGACTGAAAAAAACCTTAAAGTGATTTAAGGAAAAAACAAATAACAGTACTAGTAAAAATGTTGTCACATATATATAAGTATACAAATATGATGAAAGATATAAAAGAATATGTTAATAAGGAACTCACACCTACCAGTTGACAACTAGGTCCTGAGCAGAAAGAAAAAAATAAGTCCCAAAGTGGACTCAGCAGCAGATGGGAGTGCCCAAGCACAGAGTCCCAATGACAATTCAGAAGAAACAGACAAGGAGCTATGCTTCTCCCACTGGTGGTGAGGGGCAAGGGAAGAGAACCTGTTCGGTTGAACACAGTTCCTCTGCAGCGTGGAAACAGGAGGCAGGAAACACCAGCAGCACAGGGAGAGATGACAAACAGCCACTAGCAACCTACCCAGCACAGCAAGCACAAAAAACCTTAGAGCTCTTCTTTAGGACCCCTTATATACTGAGCACCATGGGAAGGAACACCATGATTGGTCCATTTGGGTCACCTGTCCCATCCTCTCCTCCCCATAGGTACAGCTGTCCCTTCTCCCTTTTTATACTGGTGTTTTCAAACCAGGGTACTTACATTAGCTGTATCTTAAATTTTGTGAAGGACTCATATTTCTCCATAGGTGAAAGAAATAAAATTGATAACATTAGACACAGGTCCAAATGAATTAGAGGTATACTTTCTCTACTCCGTAAAGCAGCTGTTAACTTGATTCAAATAGCTAGCTAATCTAGGTTTACTATGGGTTTTTTTACAGGCAAAATGTTTTTGCCTTTAACACAGCCAAATTTGGTTTGCCTCTTTACCTCTTGCAAAATAAGAATAATAAGAAACTGTTATGCAAGTTCACAAGTTTCAGAGCATCAGAGATATTTTAGATGGCACCTTTTCTAAAACATCTTGGAAGTATAAAAAAAATTTAAGGGGAATTGCTTTTCATAGAATGAAAGCCTTTAGCCTCTTCCTACTTTTGTTTCTCTGAAGTCAGGGAGAGTTTATAATTGTCATTAATGGGAGGAGACAAGACAAGGCTTAGCAAGTTTGAAAACCCTACTTGTAGTCTCCATTGAGGATCTAAATTGCATTCTTGCAACCAGTACAGGGAGAAAAAACTCATGCCGAACTAAAAGTGATGATACCAATAAAAAGGAATCATTTGAGAATCATGCAATCAGTGAAAAAACCCTTCTTAGCATCAGGGGAAACATCAAGAGACTATAAGCAGCAGTTGGGAAACATATAAAACTTATGAAACTAGACAGTCAGGAAAATATAAACTGTTGGGAAAAAAACATATAAAAGAATGAAGCATGACACATTTGTGAAATGATGCAATGCACTAGTTAAAACGAAAGTTTGATCTGATGGAGAGCTAAAAAAAAGTATTTTAGGTTTACATTTCGTAAGTCTTGACTTTAAAAGCTAACAAAAACACTGAAGTAATGCAGAAAACAATGTTTGATACATCGGTCATAGAATTCATGAAGAAGTGTCTCAAACACAAAAATGGAAATTTCTAAACAAATAAAATTCATCTCACCTAATGTAAGATTCTAATAGTTACTCTAATTAGTATATGTTCATTTTTTAACCCGCACTTATAGTCAATCTACAGGGATCAGCACTGCAAGGAAGTGATGAATTCACCTGATCCGTAACTAGGTAAGTGAGTTTTCATTGCTTGTTTTTGGAAGAAGCCCTTCACTTTGTTGTCTCATAGTAATAAAGATAGCCTAGAAAACTATGTATTGAAAATGTACATTTACTTGGCTAAGGGTAGGTGAGATGAGTCTAACTCCTTTCCAAATTTGTATTGTAAAGAAATTCAGATCAGCTTTCCCAGGTATGGCATTTTAAAAATCACACTATTATGCAGTGGAAAAGGGGAATGAAAAAGAGGAGAAAAAAATTACAAATTTACTTTTATTGCAGTCTTGCAGGAATTGTGCCAATGTCTCCATACAAATGCATTGCAAATAAGTGTTTCTTTTTATTGTATTTAGATATGTGTTTATCTCCTAGGTGATCAGAAATAAGAATATCATCATTTGTAGTTATTTATGGTTAGTTGTACATGCCACTATATTCCTGGATGTTTATTCAGTTATAATCAAGTTTTTCCATTGTTTTTTAAAGGACATTTAAAAAAATCTTAGACTACACATTTTTAACATCAAATTTAACATTAAATGTATAATCTATAGATATTTTTTAATTCATCTATTGTGTAGCTGTCCTCAGCACATATGAAATGACTTTATATAATGCACAAATGGTGTAAAAGGTCTTCTAACTTCCTGTACAACAGATCTTCCCATAATACCAATTTTTTCTTTTCATTCAGCCCAGGATGTAGCTCTAAAGTTATGGAAGGAACAAGCAACATGAATAAATGTGACCAAGGGATTCACAATTATTAAATGCACTAAAATACCAGAAAGAGGACAATATGGAAAATTAAGTATAAATAATTATCACTATGTATTTCTTACACATTCTGTAGAATTTAACACAATCCTAGCACATGTCAAAAAAAAAGAAGTCACTTCAAAATATATGTCATATAGAAAATAAAATATGGTCGTATGACAAAAGTTTTTACTGGAGTGTCTCTCGGGACATCTCCTATAACTTCCTTGCAAGACTGTGCATATAAAAAAAATGGATATCAAAGCTTCAAGAGTTGTGTATATGTATTTATGTACAGACACACATATGTGCAGCCTCAGACGTTATAAAACCTTTTAGTAGTTCCCAAATCTTTACATATATGTTCAACTATTTTATAAGCCAGCTTTATTTTGCCCATGTGGCTATGACTAAGCATGACTCACAGCAATGCAGATGTTTCCATAAAAACACACTCTGAAATGGGAAAATGATAGAGAACATTATTAATTAAAAAAAAGACAAAAGTTTACACAATACAGAAACTTGACAAAATAAACAATAATTTGACTCTATTTAATGTTCCTTTTCTTTATCTAATTTGTTGAATTAGACTTGGCAACTGTTGTCCACCTAGCAGAAACAGCATATGACAGTCCCTAAGCTTCATTATCAGTGATATTTAAGTAGTCAGAGGGTTTTATTTTTCATTATTATCTGAACATCAGTCAGTCTTGCTCACATCACAGTGTATTTTAGGTGAAAATAGGCAGGATGTTGAAATTCAAATAACGAAGCACACTGACTAGTCTTTTACCGGTCTATTAGACCTACCAGGTAGTTCTTAAAACAAAAAGTAATAAAATAAAAAGAAATAAACAAAAAAGAAATAAAACAAAAAGAAATAAAAACCTCAATATATATAACTTAAATTAGGGTGTACTTTGGAGGATGAAAAAAGAGTCATGGATAACACTTCTGCATATAGTTCCCTATACTTTCAGCAGCATGTGGTGGTGCAGTGCTCTGTTTCTCCAAATGAGCTTTTTGCTACAGTGCAATTCATTGGCTTCCTTCTCTCTCAAGGAGTGGGAAACAGCAAGTGCAGACCTGAATCAAATCAGCTCTGGTACAGAACAGCACTCACATCAACAGAAGAGTGGCCAGCAGATAGAGAGAGGTGATTCTGCCCCTCTACTCTACTCTGGTGAGACCTCTCCTGAAGTATTATGTCCAGCTCTTCAGCTGCCAATACAAGGACATGGACCTGTTTGAGTGGGTCCAGAGGAGGAACTCATAAATGATCAGAGGGCTGGAGCACCTCTCCTGTGAAGATAGGCTGAGAGAGTTGGGGTTGTTCAGCCTGGAGAAGAGAAAGGGGCTTACAGGAAAATTGGAGAGGGACTTTTTATAAGCAAGTTTAGCAGTAGGACTAGAAGCAATGGTTTCAAACTAGGGCAGGTAGATTTAGGTTAGATATTAGGAAGAAGTTCTTTACTATGAGGTGGTGAAACACTGGAAGTGGTTGCCTAGAGAGGTAGTGGAGGTCCCATTCCTTGAGACATTCCATGTCAGGTTTGATGGGGCTCTGAGCAACCCAATCTACTTAAAGATGTCCCTGCATACTTCAAGGCGGTTGGACTAGATGGCTTTTAAAGGCCCATTCCAACTCAGTGTTTTCTGATTCATTCTATGTTTCTGTAATCTGGAAACACAGCCTACACCAGTATTTTAGGTGGAGCCTGTTATTTCCTATCAGTTTTCCAAGCAGAGCAAAACCTCATTCACCTAGGAATTCACAGACCTCTGAGAAGTCATGTTCATTGGGAAAGAAAGTAGATCACTGATGAACCACTAAGAAACTTTTATGTGCATTTACGAAAGAGCTGAGATGCTTCTGAAGAGTCTGTGTTGTCCTTCCATCTGGAGGAAGCATCAGCTCCTCATTTTGGAAAAGGAGGCCCTATGGACATTGCATTTATTTTATGCTCATGTATTTTCAATGAAAATATTTCTGGAAAAGCAAAGGCTGCCTGAAATTTGCTCCACTAATCTTTTCTTAGTCTTTCTCTGTGTCCTATCCAAATATCAAGAGCTGGTTTTTGTTCACAGAAAATTTGTGCAAAGGAGAAGAGGGAGTTGAAACAGTTCAGACTGAATGAAATCACAATTACTGAACAAAATGCTTTCATCACCATATATTTCACTGCCACTTTTGCAAATGGATCTATCACAGAAGTAACTGGGGCTAGGAAGCTGAAAACTGGCAGAGATCAGCTGCTCGGAGGGCTGGCTTTCAGCGTGACAGTGAAGAAGCTTTGATTTAGCCAGAAAGAATTTTTAAAATAGTAACTGGTATATGCAAAATAGCATTTAAAACAGAATTCTTTATAATAGCTATTTCTCTTGGATATCAAAGTGAAGACTTGGCTCAATAAATGTCAGTTATCTCAGGAGCTTACACATAAGAAGTGTCAGATTCACTGTTGTATGCAATCATATACAGAAAGTGTCTTTCTTAAATCTCCTATACTCTATTTCATATTTTTTCCTGTATTCTCATATATAAATAACAGAAGATAACATTGATTAATATTTTAAGATATTAACATGTTAGGATAACAAGCTGTGGTAAAAATTAAATTTTCTCAATCTAGGAATGTTTATATGAATGAAGCCACAGTAAAACATCCTCATCTATAGTTATTAACATATTTCTAAAATACTTACAGTGGGTCTTCTTTCAACTAATACAGGAATTCTTACAGTCCGTCTTAGCAGAAAGCATTTTCTGAAGCATAAGTACTGACTCCAGTCTGGATTTTACCAACAGCTGGTATGTCACCAGATCCTTTCTTCTCACCATCTACAGCTATGGATTTCTTGCCATTGCACAATGATCCATATATTTTACTTGAAAATTTTGAGAAGAAGTAGGAAGGTGATTCCAACAACAAAATGTAATAGCATTTAATCACAATATGGTTGAGATTGGAAGGGACATCTGGAAATCCACCTCACCTGCTGAAGCAGGGTCATTTACAACAGGGTGCCCAGGGCAGCATCAACTGGAATATTTCCTAGGATGAAAAATCTGCAACCTCTTTAGGCAGCACATGCTGGTGCTCAGTCACCCTTATAGAAAACAAATAAGTAAACAAATAAACCCCCAAACACATTTACTATATTAAATATATTTTTATTTTGAAAGTAGAGGAGGCTTACTTCTTTATGTTGAAGCATAAATAAGCATTGTCAGTGACAGGGATGA
>NW_009724512.1:0-15767 GCF_000703405.1 Apaloderma vittatum
GGGGCCCGGACACGGCGCCTCCGGACGCGGGTCTCCTTCGAAGCGCGGCCCCCTCGGCGCACAGGGAGGGGTGATGCTTCCCCTCGTGAATTTGTAGTTTCCCACATGTGTTATTGACAACGTCGCTGAAGAAAATACAAGTTTGAGCCTCCAGAAAGTGAGGTGGGACGAGTGTTAAGCAAGGGCCGTGGACAGGCCTGGCCCAGATCTCTGAAGGATCTCTGAATTTTAAGAAAAATTAGGAACATAAATGTTGTGAATTATTAATAGTAACGCAAATATGCCTACTGGTCAGCAGGAGGACAAAGATTCGTGTTTTAAAATATCCTGACTCAGGTAATGGCCCGTTAAGCAGCGCTATGCAACTCAGTTTTGACAATTTGTTGACACAGGTAATTCCCGTCATTTTAAAAACTTCACCTTTCTGTGAACAATGGGGATGCAGAGAGACTATTTTTCTCTCTACTGCTCTTCTGTAGCTCATGAAGTTTTGATACCAACTACACATGGATTGGTATCACAAAGATTTTAATTTAAATATCCTGAGCCGCAGCCAAGAAACGGACAGCAAACGTGAATGACTAGAATTGAATTGAAGTCCTGGCCTCGAATGGTTAAAATGTGTTTTTCAAGTATTAAATTTGTGAAGAACAGGTCTGCGGTTGGAAATGGGAGCATCCCCAGGCTATAGAAGATGGTTCTGAAATGAAAAACGAATACACAGCACAGCAATCCGTACTTCTCCAAAAAACTACAACATGTTAGAAGGCCCCTTCCTGTGGAAGTCGCAAGTCCAGCCAGCTCGCTGGTGAGGTGAGAAGCAGAAATCGCCTTGACTGTGTGAGCACTGCTCAGCAATAAAGGAAAATATTCCTGAATTATCAACACTGGATCCAGCCCAAAATCCAAAACACGGCCACATTCCAGCTACTGTGAAGAAAATTAACTCGGCCCCAGCTAAACCCAGCACACGCCAGGTGTAAGTAAAGATATGGCAAGGAACCTAACCAACAGAGACTTGGAAAAAATACTAAAGCAAACATCAAAAGTAGAGATTAAATTACAGGTTAGAGATAATCCCCTTAAACCAAACAGCAAAAGTAGAGATTACAGATTTGCTCTAACCCCACGTCAGATACAGAATCTCCTCAGTTGGCCGTAAAGATAACAGTGTTGACTGTAGCATTAGGAACAGGAAGGATAAGAAGGGGGCAAGCAAACTAAGATTACTATAGCCACAGCAGGGAGAACACTACAAGAGTTTAACACGGGAAAACAGAGTTATGAAAAATTAGCACGTGAAGTTACAAGGCCCAGGCACCGGTGTTTTAACCAAATCTATTGTGTAATAGTACAATTGAAAAATAAATACAGGGTGTGATAATACCTGATTTCTAAAACATACAAGACTTTGTAACAAATTGCGTTCAACAGCTGAGGAGTAAACCCCAAGGAGAGAGAATTATGATCTATTTAAAGCAAAGAGTAGTTCTGGCACTAAGTCAGACAGTTACAAACCTGCCGCAGAAACATTTCAGCCTGTTATTAAAATCTGAGGCTTGACCAACAGAACACTCATTTCTGGAACAATCTTCTAATGGGAAAAGCAGGACAAAAAAAAGAAACTGTTTAAGTGTGGGTTTAATAAGTTTATGAAAAGAATGATTACACAGGTTTGTGCCTCTAATAAAAAGAAAACTCAATAAAATAACGTAGACAGACTGCTGTAGCCTCACGTTTCTTTGCTACCGACAAGAGTTCCTGCAGCGACTACCCATTTCACCCACTCTTCAGACCGCTTTTCCCCTCCCTTTTTCAGGCAAATTTAAATTTCTACACTACCTGACAGCCAATTATCTCTCCCTCTGTCTGTTTGAAGATACCTTCCGCAGCATCGCTGCTTGAAATGGAGCTACACTTTGTATCTCCCACTTCCCCACTTGTTTTCAGGGCTTGCACCATGTCCCCTCATGTCGGTTATTTTCTCTTAGTGAGGTCAATTCAATCGAATCTTTCAGAGATCCGGTTCTGCTACAGTACACATATCCATTACCTCTTAGCTCAAATTTTTAAGAGTAGTGGATAAAAATCGTATTTTACTACACAAGTGGTAGAGTAAATCACATTTTGGCTCTTTTGCAGTTCAGTGTTTGTCCTCATGAGTAAAGAGCTCTTCGAGAAAAGAACTGATGCATATGTAAAGCAGTATCATTTATTTAAGAGGAACTTCCAATTAAAAAACAAAACCCAAAAATCATGTCAAGGAACTTAAAGTGAGGACTGAGTCCTGCTAGAAGAGATGCACCATTAATCTTACTTGTGCTCATCTTTTTTTCTTGGCAAAGGAAGCAAGATTTTAGAACCAGCCTACCAGAGACTGATAAGTGCCAGATATGTGCCACTGAGGTTTTTCTTTTCAGCAATGTTATTTTAAATTAAATGCAAAACTAGTATCTCTGCTTCATAAGTTCTGAAGAAAAATATTTTTATTTACCTGCTGCAAGCTCTCCTAAGTGATATCACACTATCTTTTGTATTGTGTAATAGTGCTTCCATGGCTCTATCAACAAACCTGCTAACTGGCTTTAATTTATTTATTGACCTTCTGCAATTCACAATCCATTTCCTCAAAGCAACATTGGCCAGTTTCGCTCCATATTAAAATAGCCACAAACTGTAATTGATAAGTTCTAAGATACTTCTGTAATCTGATAGTTTGGGAAATCTGACTACATAAAACTTGCGTCTGAGGTTAGGAAGTCGGTGAAGTTTTTGTATCTCAGACTTACACAGCTTAAGCAAAAGCTTCCACAAGCTATCTACTCTGCCATGTCTCTGCTAGGCAAGATGCAAGGATGTGGTTACATTGTTGTCTCATACTGATCATGCTTTTGTGTCAGCTAAGGCTCCAGTTCTGTTGGACTTTCTTTACAGACCATCTTTTCTGGTGATTGCACCTTTTCCATATCATCCAAATCTATACTTAACCATTGGGCCTAAGATAGCCTGAATTCTAAATAATCCCCTCCAGTACCAAGGACAATCCCTTCTTAGGACTGCACCCTTTGCCAGGTGGAACATTTTTTGCAGTGTCTTCTCAGAACAACACAAAAATTTATATTCTCTCAGCCTCCACATTTCACCTCAGATTATCTCTCTTGAAGCATTATAAAAATAACAAAGGTCTGGAAGTCTTTCACAGAGTTACATGTTGAAGAACAACAAAATACCAAGCCCCAACTATTTTTGCAAAGCACAAGAGAAGACTTTGGTGACCTACATGGATGCTTTGCAATTGACTCTGAGCAAGAAACACGGAACTGTAGAGGAAGTTTCTCTGACAGAGCAGAAGTACTTAATGCTATGTAGCCTTGGTTAAAAATGCAACATTAAACCAGTCATGGTGGGTACAGTCATATAGCCATGGTGCTGACAGATAATGATAGGACCCTGACTTCTTACCAATAAAACCATCTATACTCTCCTGCACGGCTTTACATCCATATAGATGCCTACTGAGATGCTAATCTTGCTGCCAAGCTGTAGTGCACCTGTAGATGAGCTAATGAGCCCAACACCTGTTTTTCCTCCTGTAGTGAGGAAAACCACTACAGCCATCTGCTCCAACAGTCACAGGCTAGTGACAACGTTTAGACTTCTGTCTAAACAGAATACTTTTCTGAGGTTTCCAGTTCTGAATAAAGATGCAGTGTTAGAAATTCAGCTTCAGTTCTATCAAGTTAAATTTATCATTTCTGAGCACAACTGAGCTGCTTCTGGGTTTTTAGCATGCCTTTCAGTATTTTTCCCTTCTAATCCATCCAATTGGATTGTACCAGGTTAACCAGTTTATATTTAAACAGGTGAAAGCTACTAACTACAGAACTGCTAGAGAAAAATCAAATCCTGCTATTCTATACAAAACCAAATCACACGTATGTACGTATGTATGTATGTATGAGAAGTTTTTATAAGTTGTTTAATGACCACCAGAAGTGAAAAGTCTGTTTTCATTATGAAGTTAATGCAAAGGAGGGGATGTTTTCAGTAATTCATTTTTGCTGCTACAAGTATTACCAAATAATACCATTATCAGAGACAACCAGGTAATTACATGTATGTTTTGCTTTTCCTGGAAAACCCTATCAGCCGCCCGCTCAAATTTCCTCTCCAGGTTGATGCAAGGGTAACTATATGCATTTAATGAAGAGAAACCAAGAGATACGCCTTTCTAATTTAGAGCATGATAATTCCTCCCTGTTATTCAGGAGTCCCCTGTTGATTCATTTTGTTGTAGGACAAAAAGGGCTGCTTTGGACTGGAGAAACAACTGCAGCTCCGGGAGGACACAAGTTCACCTTTCAGGACAGAATCCTTCATCATCGGGTGTCGCAGCCTCCCTGGCAGCGATCCACCTTGGAGGCGCACAGGGCAGCGATGCTAGCAGCAAAACAGGGATCTTCCAGCACTGACTCACTATTGGACGTTATATGCCATCATCAGGAGAAACTCCTAAACAAGATCTTCTCTTTTTTAGGGATCTGTAAAACTCGTATCTGTCTCACATGATGGCAGGATAAGACCAGTTTGGCTGTGACAGGGAAGGGCTGAACTGTCCTGCCTGCAGAGCAGTTATCGCAGAGTGCTCTCATAAAATGCTGTTAAGTTGCCCCCTGGGAAAACCAGAAGAGCCATTTCAAATCTGTGTCTTTATACAAAGGAATAAAATTCGTCTCTACCTCTGTCGCACTGGACCAGCACCTAAAACCAAGAAGATCCTTCTCCTGAGAGAAACAAATCCAGGTGCAATTATTGACTAATAGTTGAGAAGTTCTGTCTTGGAGGTTAAATTTAATATTAACAACAAACCTGCTTCACTCTTCAGAGTGGTATTAACCTTAAACTATTTCTCCAAGGGTTTTCATGTTTTCGATACTTTACCAGTGCACTGCGTGAGGATGCTCCCTGTCTCAAAAAGCAGGCAGGAAAAAACCAGAAGAGACAGATGAAAACCTTATGAAATAATGGGTTAACATTCAACGAAGCTTTAATTTAGAACTGTTTGGCTTTGCACTATAGTTCAGTCTCCCTAGCACGACTATTCTTGTCCTGACTGAAGGAGATCTGTGTCCCAAGATGGATGTGACAGTCCCTATTGAATCCAGTGGCGTGTTGCTAAACACCTGATGGAAAAATGCAGAAAGGAAGGGAAGAAATCACTGCCAGGCTAATGTAAGAAGTGTCGTCCTCAGGATATTTTTGCTCAGCTGCATATTCCAGATGCTCAGAAATGTGTAGATGCAAATACTCCACTCCTAATAAATAAAGAAAAAACTGGAGCGCTAAATATATGTAGATTGTGATATCAACTACAAGCGTCACCCTAAATGGAAGTGTATGAGGCAAGAAAATAGTGGCAGAGGATGAAGTAATTCAGTGAGTCATATGGATAGAAATTACACAAAGCTGATAAGTCTCTGGGGATAATAGAGACTTTGAAAATTATTCATGAGGGAAGTGTAAAAAGTTTGATTCATATGCAACAAATTGCCCACTTTTGCACCATGTTTTTTTTCCCCCACATTAATAATTCAAGCCCATAGACATGTCAGGTTTCTAGATTTTTATGTTTCCTTGTGCTTTTAAGCTTCTGTGTTACTTTTGTTAGCCATCTCAGAGTTTACCAAGTGAGTCTGTCTGAAGCATCTGTACAAACAATACTAAAAATACTTACGAATGGCAGGCATTTTTGCAGGAAAAACATTTTATCTTCTGGATGCATCAGTGCCAAACTTGTTGACAAATGCATGGGAAAAAACATGAGCCACCTGGCCTCATGTCACGGATGGCTCTGCTTGGGTGGAAAGCTGTTTTATAGAGCTCTTGAAGTTCATTCTAATCTTAAATACCCAGAGATCCCATCATTTTGTATCTCATAAAGAGAAATTAATGATACTTAGTATATGTTTTTAATGATACTTAGATATATGTTTTTTAAATAATAACTGGGCAAGAGATTAAAACAAAAACTTAAATATTTAAGCTCTCCCTTACAAACTGGTCAGCAAACACCAGAGGACACGTCACCATGGCTCTGCAAGCTGAGCCTCCTGCTGCAAGCACAGCGCCAGGAGGACAGGTCAGTGGTGGTCCTGGACCTGCGCTGCCGACGTGCATGGTGTCCTCCTGGCCACATGGACTTGTCAGGCAAGGCCTCTGCTGCTTGCACCATGTCTGTGTAGATTTGATTAGTGTGATCTTAAGTGAGTCACTGGAACTGGTCTCAGCCCATCATTGGTAAGGCTGGCAATTCTTCTCTTGCCTGTTAAAGTATAAGCTCCTCGGGGCAAGTGGTGTCCCTTGGGAACGCTCATTCATTGCCTATCACAGAGTGCTAATCTCAGCTAATCAGCAATATCAAAACGGAGTTTTAGCTAACAGCTTTGAGAAGGATCACCATTGACAGCAAGCGAGACTTAAAGTGCATCTGCGTCACAACCTCGGATGCATTGTTGCACAACAACATTGATTTTTCCGTGGGCTAGGTCAGGCTACAGACGATTTTCCTCCTTGCCATGGCCAGGAATATGACCAGAGAGCTCTGTGCCCTGTTCCCACACAGAGAAGCACTTCAGTCTCCCTCCACTGCATCACAAGCTGCGTAAGAGCCTTTCCCTCCCTGTCCTGGCCAGGTGAGCTCCATCCAGATTCTCCAGTTTTCTGTTTGCTGCTGTCCCTCTCTCCCCGCGTGACAGTCTTACGATACATTCGAGCCCCCCTCCCTAGCTTCAGGCTAGTTCTCTCCATCTATAAACAGCTTTCGCACTCATTTGCTCCTGCCTCTTGGCTCTTGATCTTTCCAATCCTTTGTTACGACTTTCCCTTCAGCCTCCCTGGGGGCTCGGATCCTGTTTGGAATGGTTCTAAAAGCCTTCCTAGGAGACTTGTTCCCTGCACATCTCCTTCCCCAAAACCCCAGCAGAGAGGAATGCTGCGGGACATACTGCGTGTCTTTAAAGCCTGAAGAGTGCAAAAGACCCTCTGAGAACTTAAAACTGGCAGATGCCAAGGTTGGATATGTCCCGACCTTTTGGCAAGGACCTGCTCAGCTTGTGACATTCCCAAACGCTTCTGAGCATGATCTTTTAGAAAACAAACTATGTGAAATACAGCACAGGATGGCTTTCCTCCTGGCAATCAAACCTAAATACGTCAATGGTTGAGTCACAAAAGCCTCACTGTCCAACACAAAATATGTAACACCTACAGGTTAAACTGGAAGAACCCACTTTTACTCATGTTTTTGGTGAACAACTACCATGAGTTTATGCTAGCAAGGACAGAGAAGTTTCCTAAATGGAAGAGATCATGGAATCATAGAATCATTCAGGTTCGAAAAGACCCCTGGGATCATTGAGTCCAACCATAAACCCTGCTCTACAAAGCTCCTCCCTAAACCATCTCCCCCAACACCACATCTCAATGACCTTTAAACCTCACCAGGGATGGGGACTCCACCACCTCCCTGGGCAGCCTGTGCCAATGGCTGACTGCTCTTGCTGGGAAATTTTTTTCCTAACCCTGCCCTGTTGCAGTTTGAAGCCGTTCCCTCTTATTCTATCACCAATTACCTTGTGAGATGCGCACAAGAAGTCTGCATCCTTGCTGTCCATAAGATATGACTCTTAATTTATGCAAATCTGCAATCAATTTATAATCAAAGCATGCCATGCAAACTTGAGGGAGCAGAGCTGATCCCTGAGGGGACAAGGGGGCCACAGCGTGGCACCAGCGGTGGGGATGGAGAAGGAGGAAGAGGAGGAGCGAAACAGAGCGGCACTGAACACATTTGGCTTCTCAAGGGACACCTCTCTCCCCTTCAGCTGAATCAGTGGAATAGGAGGGAGGAATATATAATATTTCATAACATATTCCTAATTCTTTTTATAGTTAGGGAGCTCTAGCTGTTAGGAATAAGCTTTCGAGGAAGGCAAAAAGGAATGATCTTCCAAAAATTCACTAGAAGGAATTTTCATCCCTTTTTTAAGCCTTCAAATGGCTGTGTGAGAAGTCCCAGGTAGTCAGCACTGGGACCATAAGCGAAGCCCATCTCCTGAGTGCCAAAATGCAATTTGGCAAGGAGAAAATTTGGAGTGCATTCAGGGGGGAAATTTCAGCAAAAAAAAAAAAAAGTTCCTTCAACTAGCGGTCTCTGCAGTTTAACTTACATTTTGACAAGTTATATGGGTTTGATATGTCTATTTACTGGGCTTTTAAATAAAACCACTAGTTACTATAGTAACATTTACATCACAGGTTGCACTTATGCTGCCTCCAAGATACAGAAAACCAATCTGCTGTGCTAACCTTTGTACTTCACTTCTGCAATATTTTAAACAAACCTGTTTTCTAATAAATTGGGGTTTTTTTTCACTAATTCTTTTACTTCTCAGATTATAAATTAAAATATGTTTGATATAATTTTCTTTTAAATGACTAAGCCCCTTGTGTGGGAGCATGAAACCTGGTTCCAGGGAGAACAAGAAGAATGTATGTAGAAAGAAAACTGTAGTCTGGGGAAAATAAAACAAATCTTGTTTTTCTAGTCTGCCTGTAATTTTGGTTCCTCTTGTAGGAATTATGATAAAATGACAGATTCTTCTTTCTTTGGACAAACAGTCTTCAACTAGATCAGGTTGCTCAGAGCTCCATCCAACATCATCTTGAATGTTTCCAGGGATGGGGCTTCTACCACCTCTCTGGGCAACCTCTGTCAGGATTTCCCCACTCTCACTGTAAAAAATGTTTTTATTATATCTAGTCTAAGTCTATTCTCTTTTAGTTTAAAACCATTCCACCTCGTCCTAGCGCCTTGCTATAATGAGATCCTCCATGCTTTTCCCCCTCTGCAAAGATGTGCTTAAACACTTACTAGGGAAATAGTTTTGGGGCAGGGGAGTGGATCAAATAAAGTGGATGATAAAAAAATAAAGAAGCAGATTGACAGAGTAAAAGCTCACTGGTGTTTTAGCCAGGTTTCTTGATTCCAGTAAAAACACATCTCAACCATGCATTTACCTAACAGGAGTTAGCAGCTAGAAAATATAAAGAGGATAATGGAAAGAGCCAAGGTAACTTACACTGAGCTATCAGACACCTCTCCTATGGTTTGACTTGCTTTTTCCTTTATTTTTTCTTCCTGATGTATACACATTCCATTCAGACTGTAGTGAAACTGTGCCTGAATGGGACTGCAGGACAGCCAAAACCCTGCTGGCCATGGCAAGTTCCTCTTTGCTGATGTCATAACCATGGAAAAATAACAGGATTTGCTTTTGGTTCTGAACAGAATCACAGAACGTCTTAGGTTAGAAGGGACCTTAGAGATCATCTCACCCAACCTCTCTTAACCAGCCCAGGTTGCTCCAGGTTCATCCAACCTGGCCTTGAACATCTCCAGGGAGGAGGCAGCCACAGCCTCTCTGGGCAATGCAGTTCAGAGTCTGGCCACCCTCAGACTGAAGAATTTCTTCCCAAGATCCAATCTAAACCCATTCTTCTTCAATTTAAATCCATCTGCCCTTGTCCTGTCGCTGGACACTTGTCAAAAGTCCCTCCCCAGCCTCCCTGTAGGTCCCTTCAGGCACTGCAGGCAGGGATAAGGTGCCCCCGGAGTCTTCTCTTCTCCAGCTGAACAACCCCAGCTCCCTCAGCCTGTCCTCGGAGCCTTGTTTAGTCTATTATCCCCATAATCCCTGCCAGGATGAGAGCGCTACTCAACCAACCAGATTGCAGTGAAAAGAAAGTAAACATCACTTCATTTTCCCTAAGGGGGTGGTGGTGGAAATTGCTCTCCAAAAGCACTTTATAAAGCTTGGCACCAATCTGAGTTTCTCGAGTGTGTCATCTAGCACAGAGGGTATGAATTCACAGACTATAACTGGCAAGGGAGATAAATGGTGGAGAAAATGAGAAGGTGATTTGAATAAATACCTGCCTGAAAAAATATCTAGGCCTATTAGCAGCTTAAGATGTTCCTAAACCTGTTGCCCGGTGTGATACTCAGGGACAAAATACTACAGAGAAAAAAACAGCAAATGAAACGGTGGTCTAATCCAAATTGAGGCCACTTTTTGTGGTTTTGGCTACGGAAACAGGATTTTACTTCAAATGTTTATGTATCAGTGATGAATTCCATCCAATACCAAATAGAAAACCCATCTAATTCATTCTCGCTATAAATTAAAATGCATCAGAGAATAGGCACAAGGATCCTCACCCACCTTGTCCCACCTTCCCAAAAGGGGGAAAAAAGTCCGAAATAAGAGAGAGTGTCGCAGGTGCCTCTCATAGTACTTTTTAGATGCATTATTCTTCTCTAAAAAAAGGAAAGGATTGTATGTCCATCCGCTATAGCTTAAGAGGCCTTCTGACAGGAGGACAAAAAAGACACGCCAGAAAAGAAGCAAACCCAGCAACATCCTTCCACAAATGTCCCTGGAGCAGAGATTCTGAACCTGCCACTAGTTAAGAGCATCAGACCTCCAGAGATTGAAGTCACCTTCACAACATTGTATGTGAAGACTAAAAGGGTCTGACCATCGTTTCAGTTTTATATTCTATTTGGAGTCAGAATTCCTTTGTTAATATCTCCTAAACAGTAGCCAGGCTTTTGTAAACTCATCTCCCGCCTGCTGGCTGTGACCTCCAACTCCTTCGTCAAACACCACCTCAGAATTTTTCTCCAAAATCAATTTCCATGTCTCAAGTAACAGCAGAGAATACAGAATACCTCTGTAAACTGATATTTAGATAGAAGTATTTTAATACAAAGAAGAAGGAAGAGATTAGCTAGAATTTCAAGTGTCTGGATGGATTGTCACACTGTGGAGTTTCCGAGACTGTAAATTCCCTGGGGTGGGATCCATCTGTTTTTTGTGACTTGTACAACACGGAGTCGACACCCCATAAATGCAGTGATTAAACTGTAAGCTAGCACACCTACATGCCTAGAATGCATTTGACACGGAAAAGATTACATTGCTTCTGAGCAGTGATTTCATTGCTTCAAGATTTCAAAGATTTCATTGCTTCAAAAGCAAGTGGAGATCATCGCAATATACGAACCGCCGGTGTGAACACTGCGTGCATTCATGACACGTCGGTAATACCTACTTCTGATCGTAATCGCCTCTAGAATATGGCTAAAATGCTAAGAATGGCCGCAGAGCACGTTATAATTTATTTTCAGGACAGGCAGAACTCACCTTCAGCACACCAGGCACCACGATGTGCTGCGCAGCCCAGCGCATCGCGTTGCAGCCGTTACGTACGACTCACTTTGCACGGGAATTCCACTTGCTGCCATCCCACGCTTGTCACTCCAGTTTAGCAACAAATGCTATTTTGAGTGGTTTGTCCAGCAACTGTTAATTAATTTCATGGGGCTTTTTGGCAGCAGCCTTTTGCTGAGCTATCTCAGCCTTAGAATCTTCTTCAGCGTGCCATGTTTGGATCTGTTTCATAATTGTGTGCCTACTGAGAACAAATTGTGTAATTTGCCCTGGAGTAGCTGCAACAATGAAAAATCAGCTTATTTTACCTAAATATTGAACAGAGTCCTAGCATACTCTGTCCTGTTTTCAGCTTGCCAGAGCGAGATCTAAAAGTTTCAAAACATCGGGGAATCTTCCAGCGTAAGTGGCCATTAGTTTTGCAAAGAAATCAGAAAAAATGGAGTGGGGAGAAAAAAAAAAGTGGAGAATGGGTGGATGCTTTTCTCTGCTGAGATGTTGACATTCTGCATGACTTATTTTCTAGACAAATAATGACGGGTGAGAAGGAAGGCACAGCATGGGAAAACAGCATGAGGAAAAAAACAAACCGCAAGGGTAGAGGAGGAGTATGTGGTGGGAAGACGGGGAAAAACAGGCTGAGAAGGGCCAGATACAGGAAGAAGCAAAAACAACAAGCAGATGGACCCCATCGGGGCGGAAATGATGTGTACAGATAGCCCTGGCACAGAGGAGGTGTGACCGAAGGGCTGGGATTCTGATACCAGGGAATGGGTTAACAGGGAGACAGAATCCCAATAAAACAGGAGAGGGATGTGAAGTCCTTGTGAAGGGATTCATGCTTACAGCAGGAACCATCTACCCACCCTCAGTAGGAAGGTCTCATACTTCAGAGGTGGTGAGAGCACTTCTGGAGTCTGAAAAAATCACCTGCTATACTCAGCAGCAAAAATGGGAGTGGGGAGGCACAGGCACCAAGCCAACACACACAGACAGGGACAGCTGCTGCTTATTGTAGCAACCCCAGCTTGCCGTGAAATGTGGATGAAGTTCAGGGCATGCTGACACCCAGAGGGAGGCTTGTGGGGCTGGAGGAGGTCTGTGTGGCATCCTGCCTCCCTACATGAACTCCACCTGGGAAACGCTCCCTCAGGCAGCATCGCCTCCCTTTGCCAAGTGCTCTTGCTTCTGCTCAAGGAGGTAAAGGCTAAGGTGCTGCTGATGCTGGAGAGGATGAGAAGGGGCAGGGAAGGGGGTCAGCCCTCTCACATGGGTTTCTACCAGCAAGGACCCACATAAACACCAGGGAACCTTGAGATCTTGATCACAGACATGAATTTTCAGTCCTTCCACACAGACAAAACCAGTGCTGTACGCAGACCCAAGCTGCTGATACAAGACTAGAATAGAGCAGAAGAAAAGATTCAGGTCCAGAACATAATCTGGTCTTTCACTTGCATCGCCCTGTTCAGAATGTCACGGTCCTTTGTTTTGCATATTTAGAGGTACTCCGCATCTCCAGCCATCAAGGCTCTCCCTTATTGATTAGGTCACTTTAGCCAAAAGGTGTCCACCTGAAGTGTGTTCAGTCACGAATCTAATTTGATTGTTCAGTTCAGACAGGTTTTCCCTTCAGAAAGGTCCCATTTAACGCAGGATTACGGCATTATGCAGGACATGTGAACGGCTGCTCAGTCCGTGGCACTCACAGGTAACCCCAGCAAAGCATCGGTCGCCTTTCCCTCCATCTTGCCACTTTTCACTTCCACCACTCCGGTTCCTTTGTACAGGGGTCAAAGAGAGAGAAAATTCACTATTGAACATGATTAATAAAATCAACCGCAAAAGGTTTCAATTGGCAGTAGGAAGTTTTGGTTTAAATTGGAATAGAATAGCCTAAATCCTCTTCCCACCCCAAGTCTCCAAAGAGAAACACAGTAATAACAAATGGCCTATTACTGCAATTTAAACATTTTCAGAAGGCCAGAGAAACGCTGTCAAGTTAACACGATTACTAAAAGTGCTACAGGAAAACACATATCGACTGAGACTCATAACAAGTTTACCTACAGGTTTCCTCATTACCAGCCCATCACAGGAGAGATTTAGTGAAGAGAATGCAATTAGCTTCAGTAACTTATAATACCTCACATCATAAGTGGGAAGAGACATGTACCATAAAAATGGGCACTTAAATGTCAGGCAAATACGTGGAAGAATGACAGTTTTACCCTTTGGTTTACTTACACAAGCTTTTTTTTTTTAGAATCTGAAAGTTTAGTGTCTATTTGTAAGTGATCCACCAAAAGTGACTTTCTGTTTATTTCTCTCTATCGGTGTAATTATTCTTGTCGCTAAAGAAAAAGAACGCAGACATCAGTGCTGTCATTAACTGTGACTTCCATCACTTGTCAGAAGCATTCAGTCTATAAACAGAAGATGAAACTAAAATTAAGTTAATTGGGCCATTTTTCATACCAAATCAGAGGCGTACCTTTTAAAAATACCTTACATGCCACAAAGTTTGAGAAACCATCCTTGAACAAACTTCACACAGTGAAGCACAGTAAATCATAAACACTGCCAGAGCACAGGCTTGCAGGAGTTATAAAGCAGACATTAGGTTTATATATTTAATAAAAGTTCTTCCATTCTGAGAGCTTAGGACATGATCAAGAGTTTACATTTGAAACAACATTAGAAAACATCCAAATACACCAAATAGAAGCTAGTGAAAAAGTTTATCTTTTAAAACTCTCTTGAAAATTAACAAAGCCTTTAAGATTTAGCACAAGGAATCTACAGAATATATTACCTGTCTTTTCAGTGGTGAGAAATTACAGCTCAATTACAATCAACTGTGATTTTTTTTTTAAAATCCAAAATATCACCCCTGCATCTTAAGAAAAAACGTCAACTTTAACCTGTAGATATCAGTGTAGCATCACAGCTACTGGTGGTCTCACGCGGAGCTGCACCACAAGGAACTGCTGTCTCTTCATTTGCACTGCACTCCACTGCTTTTTACCTTCTCAAAAACCACGATATTAATTTTTAATATTAATTAAGAGCTGCACTCTTAATGAAAAGATTTCCACTGAAATTAGATTGGGCTACGGAGGTCCCAAACTACGCACTGCTCGCTGAGGGAACAGAAAAGTCAGGTCTCACCTGAAACCCAGTGATTTCGACAGGAGGTGAATCAAGCTCCAAAAAGAGCAGGATTGACTTATTTATTCCTGCTCGAATCCTCTCACGATCAATTCACCCCCAGGCAACTCACTGACTTGCAAGTGAAAAGTTTTTCCGTAAGATTTCTTTTTTTTTTGTCTTTTAGGTGACTTGCATCAGAAAAATGGGGTTTTTTAACGTACACAGTGTGGTTTTACTTTCAGTCAGATGTTTTGTTCCCTCTTCGAATCCGAGTTTTGTTGTAGTAAAAGAGAGGAACAGTCCTACCATTTTTTCCCCATTACCATGATATGTCCCAGCTGTTTCTGTAAAAAGACACCGCTACGTGCTGCTAGAAAAGCACAAGCCCTGACCTACCCTAGGGCTTTGGATATCAGATATTCTGCAGCAAACTCAGTGCTGGAATCCCGAGAGCAGAAGCGTTGCTGGCATTACTGTGTAGCACTGTTCCTGCCAGGATCTCGGGCAGGATTCACTGGAACCATCAAGGAGGCTTTCCACTGATTTTTAGGGAATTTGGGGTTAAGCTTTTAAGTGAAGATAAAAGTGAACTTGTAACAAATAATTTTTTACTCTACATGGGCAAATCAGGGCTGTCATCTAGACACTTCAGCAGCACCAGCTGTACTGGAGGAAGGTTAATGAAATGCATGCTGGTATAGAAATTACTGGCCTTACCTAGTAATGCTGGATTTCTGTCACGTATTAACATACGAAGCTCAGGAAGAACATTCTTTGAGAGCACGTGCTAATTTCTCTGAAAATAAAGACTCGACCTCAAGGCTACTCATACATCTGTTCTCCTTACTCTTACTACATCAGAAATGAGGCTTTGGGTGATCCTTGTTACATCCCAAGGCACTTTCAGGGAATGAACTTTGTCCTTTACCCAAGCTTTGCGGTTCATTAATATATTTGACAGAAAAGCAACTACGAAGACAGGAGTTCGCACTTAGCACCTCAACAGGAACTGCTGTGCAGCTCTCAAATTCAAGGCCAAGCATCCACCCTTCATCTACAAGACACTTTTTAAAAGTTACCCAGTGTTGTCATAACAAAATGCAAACTCAAATTTTTCCTTAAATGAGGTTGCACTAAAGAAGAAAAAAAAAGATAAAAGATAATTGTGGGGGTTTTCTATGCCTGCTGCTGTAGCAAGTTACACAAAAATCCTGGCTTTCATAGCAAAGACACCAAAAGCAGACTAGGGAAGATGAGGCAAGGACAGTGAAGACAATAGCACCCAAAAGGAGGAGCTATAATTGCCCAAGCTCTTTCCCA
>NW_009724512.1:15798-25430 GCF_000703405.1 Apaloderma vittatum
ACCGTCATCTCAGAATAGTTTCTTGGTGTATTTGAGACAGTCAGCCCTTACAGGAGAGCACTGAGCAGCTTTAGCCTCTTTGTGTTGAGCACAAGTTTTAGGTAATTGGAAATTGGAAGTCAGAGCCATCAGCTCGCATCCAGAACCAATTAGTACTTTACAACAGAGTTCTTTCTAAATTGCCACTCGCCTATTCCGCTTTCCATCTCGTTAATACCGTCCATAATAAATCAGCATGTGTTGTTCCTAATGGGTGACTTGCTTTTGGCTCACCTCCTGTGACACCCGGAGCTGACAATAGCTCAGTCTCACCAGGGCAGGGAAGCAAGGGCGGGTGGCAGTTGCCAGCTGCAAGGGTTGAAAATTCACTCTCTTGCTCCAGAGAGCTTGGAATAAGCAAGAGGAGGGTTGCTTTGGGCTGTTTTTTGTAACGGTACCTGTGGAGGAGGAATGGGCCCCCTTCAGCCCCAGTGCAGGCTGGGGTTGGGTAAGGGATCGTGGCATTTCAGAGCAGCTCCGAGCATTAGGATGAGGGCTGGTGTAGGGCAGAGCTGCAGCTCAACGCCTGCTTGGACCTGAGACTTTCTGTGCTTTCCTCGCTGGGCTGGGCCCTGGGGGAAAAGGACTATGGAAAGATGAAGAGAACAAATGATAGGGTACAACCACTGTAAAAGAGGAGGGGAATGAAGAGACACCTGCATCAATCTTTACGCAAATCCCTTTAGAATCCGAATCCTAACCAAGGATATTTGCTGAATCCCAATTAAATTTACACGTTGCTCACATATGGGACTAGCAGATAAAGACTGCACATTTTGAAATTGTTTCTAATAAGTATCTGTTGAGCTCCTAAAAGATCCTTGTAAACTTAATGTATTTCTGCTGTAGATTTTAATTAAACAGCAAAATATCTTTAAGAATGCAATTTCTTCTAAGGAATGAATACAAGAGGCAGTGTGCTCTGGACTGCCTAAGGTGTATTACTTTGTATTAGCCGATTGAAAAGGAAAAAGTTACTTTATGCATTCATATGAGAAACATTCTGCATTTCTTCATAAACTAAGAGCAGAGTTCTCTTTCAAGCCTTAATATGTGGGAAATGGTTTTATCATCCTGGAGTTAAAACATCCCAATGTCTCACAGCAGCCATTAGCATTTATTTAGTTAGGAAAAAAAACACATAATATCAAAGATGGGCCATGCAGAGTGACACTGAGCCATGCTACTAGAAACAAGGACAAGCTGTTGACTCCGGGAGAGGATTTAAGCGCCCTGTGTTGAAGTACAGGCAGATGGATTTCTGCAGCCAACATCACCCCCATATCCTGTGTGGCACAGCCAGGAGAAACAGAGCCTGGGACAAGAGGGACAGTCTGTGGCACAGAAGTGACTCAAGCACGCTCCCGGATTGCCCTCGGACACGGAGGGATTTGGCATCTCATGGGATGAGGCCTCTTTCATCCCTCCTTCCCGCTCTGCTGACCTCAACAGCCTGTTCCCACCAGCTTCAAAAAGGCAGAACTTGATCAGTGGCCAGTAAGTTACAACTGGTGTAGCTTTTGTTTCTATGTTGTGTAAAGGCTATGGAAGACTGGTAACAAAGGCTCCTATTATACTGTGAAATACTAGTCTTCGGCAGGAATTAAACGAATAACGAAATCACAAGCCCAGATCAAACAGTCACAACGTAGCGTAAGCAAAATATAAAAATGTCACAGTCAATCCTCTTATTCCAAGTTTACACTTTGTAAAGCACAATAAATACGGTTTAACTTCTCTGCAAATCCCAAAACAAACCAAAACATACAGGCAGCATCTGTCATTTATTCATACTGACCAAAAAAATAAAGCTCAATGCCAGTGATAAAACCAAAATTCACTGACATTGACAGCCTCAGCTGACCTCCTGGACCTACCAGGCGACACCAACATCCAGGAGACATCAACATCCATTTTTGCCACTCTCTTCTCCACTTAAGGGTTTCAAAAGAAACTAAATACAACTGGAGTTTGAACATTATTTTGTGTGCGTGTGTAATTTGGGGTTTTTCTGAACACCACAAAAGCAAGCAGGTAATTTCATAAGCATTCCCCAGGAAACCATGCAATTCAGAATACAATCTAACCCAGGCAACTTCCACCACTGAGTGCCAGTTCAGCTGTCAGCAAGCACACAGCTCACAAAAGAAGTAACAGGGTTCTAGATGACAACACCAGGGAGGAGTGCTATAATTACGTTATTAAAACAAAGAATTTCAAGTGACAGCAACGTTATAAGCATGCTGCACAGGAGGAAGTCTTCCCTATATGCAGACTCCAAGGCAAGGCTGTATTGCGTGTAATTTTGCACAATTATGTTCATTACACCTAAATCACTTCACTTAACAGCCATACGTTTAGTCCCACTTTGAAAACAATCTTCCTCCTACTCCCTAAGAATTTTGGCAGGGTGGGGGTAGAAGGGAAGGCATGTCTTTATAATCCCTGTCCTTTCCCCAGCAGTCCCTGCCTCACAGATGGACATAAGGACCTCCAAGTGTTGAGAGCCAGCAGAAGCTGGTTACAGTTGTATTACTTCTGAAAATAAGCCAGCTGAAATAAACCTCAACATAGGGAACAAAAGCAAAGACAAAGAAACAAAGAGATAAATACAGGAACAGGCCACTGGAGAAAATGTTTCTCCAGCTGATCTTTAAAAGTTAATCACAATTCACCAGTCAATGCTTCCATACATAGTTTATCAAGAGACACTTCCCTGTAAAGCCCTCTAGAACATACTGGTCATCTATTTGCAGGGGCCACTTAAACAAATCAATTAGTCATTAGTACCTGGTGTGCATCCAGCTTAATGAAACAGTCTTTTCATCCATTATCATAGATCACAAACAATCCCCACAGAGTAAATGATGTAGTATCTTAAAAGCCATGCTGTGTTAACAATTGAGATTGGGGTTCCAGAGAATATTTGAGAGCTTTACATAATTTTTAGTTTAACAATAAACAGCTACATGTGGCTTACTAGGACAAGTTTGGTTAACTCTTGGGTATTAATACGCTCACATTCATCTTATGGGATTAAAGTCTGTTTCAAGTTTTTCGAAAGTTACTCAAGGTCATAACTAGCTAGGAAGGTTACCTGCTTTCCTAAAGGACTGAAGAGACCATGAAATCAGTGCAAGACTGTGACTGGGAGCTCCCCCCACTCCTGGCCCTTTTGCATATTTCATTGTTTATTCCCATCCAAATTTATACTGACAGTGAACAGCTCTGTTACCTACAAAAATAAGCAGCTACAAGAACAAGGGTGGGAGGGATAGCAAGTAAGTTATCCCATTAAGAGAACTCAGGAACCAAGCCTAGAGCCTGAAGTTACTCTATATGCAAAGCATGAGTTGGGCTAGGTAGTACAGCAAACGCAAACATTTATTTTGTAAAACAAGGCAAAGCCAGCAGCTAACTGATGCGAAGCGCAAATATACTTACCTTCTCCAAAGCTTAGTTCCTCAAAACATTGCTGTAAACAGAAAGCATCAGCTATTCACAACACAGATGCTACAACCTTCCTCTCCTGATGGTGAGTGTTTTCGTAAACTGATTAAAATAACTAAGAGGGCTTCATTTTCACAAACACTGGTGCGATCAAAATCACCTATTTCAATATATTCATCAACTTAAGTAAAGGAGTTCTGACCTAGAAAAGAGAGCTTTGATGGCCTCTGCATCCCTGCCCATCGGTGCTGACAGGGCGGTTGTCTCTTACTCTAGATTCTTCTGAAGCAAGGAACACAGAAGAGGTCAAGTACTTCCTTACACACCATCTTTTTTTTTGAACGCCTTCAAATAGCTCAGATTTACCACGTGCATAAGAGATAAGTGATGATAATTTCCCTGCATATTTGAATACAGCCTCTACAACACATTCTATTGCATGCCGTAACAGTAATTCCACCTACTCCAATAAGATTATGGCTTCTGAAATTTGTTCATTCCCCCATTCATACCATTATGAAAGCACCACTGGATATCTTTTCCTCTTGACATTTAAGACAGACAAATACTTAAGCATCAGATATGTTTATTGAACAGTTGAAAAAGTCAGTTTCATTAGACAACTTGAAAAGAAAAGCAGAATATGTTTTAAATTCCATGTTTTAATACTTCATCTCAAGAACATGGCAATGACGGAAAATAAAAATAGTGTTTACAAAAGTTACAAAAGCTGCACTGCATTTCAAATTACAGAAAACAAGATTAGTTGACAAGGAAGCTTTATAAAATGCAGTAACAGATTTTCAGCTGATCACGAAACAAAGCAATGTCGCCATGTATAGGCATTCACAAATTCAGCATAGTATTGAAATTAAGGCACTTTGGATACACAGTATTCACTTCCTTATAGGAAAACAATTTCAGAGAAACCACAGTAAATTGCTACTGCTAGATAGTGACAGTATGCCTGGTACTGACCATCAAAGCACCAGGTTTGTGTGAATGCATGAATAAAAATAAAATAAAAAAAAGCACTGCAAACTTTTTTTTAAGAGGTCAGGCAACATTTCCACGAATTTAGACACCATTAAATGCAATTTTTAAAGTTCAACATTTAAAAATAAAAGTCCATGGTGAAAACTGCATGAAGTTCACATTAAAGATTAGTGCATGTAGCTGCTTCAAAAGAAGTTAAAGAAAAAAAGCAACAATTTTCTCGACTCAGTGTTTCCCTCTTAACCTGCCATTTCACAAGATACCCACCAACCACAGCAACATCAAAGGAAAATACAGTACAATAGAATAATTTGTCAAAAAAGCAACTTCTCCTCAAGACTGTGCCTTCTAATCCTCCTTACTTTTTAGATTGTCGTATGTTTGCTGCCCAGATCCCGCTTTGCCACAAACACACTGTTTACTAACAGATCTACAGCAGATGCTACAAATAACAATTCTCTAATTTAAAAGAAAAAATTTATCTTGGCTGTTTCTCACGCCCCTGTCTTGAAACCAAAGTTTCGTCAGTAATCGAGTAGTTCAGTAGCAGTTTTTGCAGCCTTCGGTACATGAATTCTAAGGCGAAAAAGATACTCAAGAATGTGACGCTGCAAGCACATGAGTATTTTCACAGGAGTTAACAGAATCGTTAGCAACGACATTAGGCTTTTATGGGATCAGGCACTTAAGTTGTGTATAATTGTTGCTGTTTTACTTCACTAATTTGAATGAAAAACACCATCATATATTAAAAAAACACCTAGCTTCTTCTAAAATCAAAGTGGGATTTACATGTGGAAACTATGTTTACTCTAAACAACTTTGTTTATAATTAGAACAAATAATTTCCCCAGTAGTACTTTACAAATCAGTAGGGTCCAACAGATTTCACCTAAAGTCAGGAAGAAGACACCGTAAGAGAATTTGCTTACGCACGGCATCTTTACAAGTATAGTCCTGCCATGACTTTGATGAAGCAGTAACATCCAGAAGAAAAACCATCTTTTCATGTTAATTCTTCTCTTACAAGAACACCAGCCTAGACACACTTTGGTATAAAACGCAGCTACTCAGCATTCCTCAGCACTGAGCTGCTCACCTTCCACATGTCTGAAGTTTAAGTTTAAAACACATAATTAAACTTCCTGAAACACAATATTCCATTCCTACTTGAGTGAAATTCCATTACTCTCGGACCACAGAATGAGTTCTGTACCCAGTATCAGAGCGCTCACGTAACATTTGGTAGTCTTTGAACCTCTGCTCTGCCCAGCAATCCAGAGGACACTGTTCTCCAGTATGCGAGTGTCCCAAGAGTAAAAAAAATACCCTTTGTGGGAATTGGCTTCTTACTTCACAGAGCAAAAGCCTCTTTATGTCCATTTTTCTATGGAAGAATAAACTAAGGTGTATCTTCCTTCATCCCTATGTTGATTACTGGAATGTCTTCTCTAGTTAGGGTTGTGAGAGAATGTATTTTTACAAAATCACGTGCCTCCACAATTTGCAGGATTCATCAAAATAGTAATAAACTTTACTTCTGTGTTATTATGTGAATGCTGACAAGGATAATGCTGTTTAAAAATATAGTGTTTTAATGTAACAATCTTCTCTTACAGATGAAAAAAATAGTAGTTGAATAAGTATGTTTTAAAAACAATGAGAACTGAGGAGGTAAGTCCTACCCTGCAGAACACTCACTTCTTGGCAATTCAGGCATTTCACACATAAGAACAGAGAGTTGTATACATTTTAAGTGTCCTGAGCATAGTTTCTTCTTTTGTGAACCTTCATAAGAGAAATAGTGTCAGCTCTAAGCATTAAAGAGGAATTAAAATATATTATTCCCCAAATACATACACGGTTGTTGAGTAGGGATAAAGCTTGAGTATTGTTGAGGGGAATTATTTTTTAGCAAAACACCATAAGTGGAAGGAAAGTTTTTTAACCAGAGTTATTTTCATTTTCTTTCATTAGGTAGTGGTTTTAAGTTATCAGAAAAACCCCACTGAAGTTACAATTACTCCAATGACAAGCAAGTACTCATTCATCCCCAATCAAAGCAAAAAGACTGACCGAGTTGGACATCAAACAGGATAATCTTTACATTGGCTTATTTTGATTACAGGGTTAAAAAGAAACCTCAATGGACATGCTGACCAATATTGCACATATCAACGGTACTACTGTGATGGAAACTAATGCACATATAGTGAAAGAATGAGTAAAACAGCTTACGCGTTGTAAACTTATTTAGGGACAAAGTTGAAGTTTGCTGGCAATTCCAGCTTTTACGGAATGCATTAAGACAACTGTCACAAGGGCCTTTTCCCTCTGGCTGAAAGGCATCTTAAAAAAAAGCACGTTATGATCTGCCAACGCAAAAACGACATGCAGATGCACATACATACATCTCGGCGTGCACACACACATATGTTGTGATATATACACATATACACACACAGAGTATACATATAGTGATACGTGCTGCGAAGTATTACCAGCATCAGAGCGATGTCCTACCACTGTTCCCAGCTAAAGTCATCTCCTCTACCAAACACAAGAAAAAAGCCTAAAATAGTAAGGAAAATGACTGCATTGCCAGCCAGCACCAGGCCACAGGCTCCCCATTTGATCTGAAATGCAAGGAAATGAAACAATCAAAGTAGTTCTTATAAGATCAGTTCATGCCAGTTACTCATATGCATTTGATAAATTAAACGAAATACTACAGAAAGGTGCAAAAAGCATAAAGAAAAAAGACAAACAATAAATAATTCCATTGATGTGGTTAATTATTCAGTTAGCAACCACTCATATTATTAATACTCCAACAGACAGGCTAGTAATGCTATTTTTTTGAAAAAAATAATTACCTTGCTATACAAGGCACTAAAAACATACCTAAGTCATAGAAAAAAATCTAGTGAAACTCATGCCCTCCTTTAATTGCTATGCAACAAAATAGAAGATAGCCGTTCACATAAATGCCAGTAGCAATCAGGGAAAACAGTATGTGGTCTTAAAGGAGAATAGCTTGCTTTAACGATCTGGCCAACTAAGTTTACCCAAAAAAGCGACAAGTACTCTTAAAAGACATAGCTATGAATTAGAGTTCCCCCTCGTGGTCACTGGTTTTGCCTACCCTCAAGTCCACAACGTAAAAAATGCAGTCTCGGGGAAACTGCGTTACAAATAAATTAAAACTAAGCACGCAACTTTTAAACAAAACTAAAAGACTGAAGGGGAAAAACAACACAACACAAAAACGTCACTAGGCAGTTCGGGAGACAGGATGAAAGAGTTCTTTGCCTTGCAAAACAACTGTGACAAAAATCTCGCCGCTGAAGAGCAGTTCAGAAAGCAAAGAGAAAAGAAGCTAGCAGAATTTCCTCAGACTTTGAGGGGACAAAGCATGAGCTTGGGAAATGCTTTGAAAACCAGAAGGGCAGCTCTGGAAGCTTGGCCTTTTATCTTTTAACTGACAATGCGCTCCAGTCACCAAGTTCTCAGCATCCTAAATGGAGAAAGCAGACATTCTGAGATAAAAACAAGAAAGGTGGCGCAAGGAGCGGTGCAAAAGTTGATGAGACAGAGGCATGAGATGGAGGAGGAGATAATATTTCATACTGAACAAAAACAAATCTGAAGCAAACAAACAAACAAAAAAAAACCAACCAAAACCATGCAGCTAAAAACTTCTCAGTCATGTAAGTCCTTTGTTCAGGTCAAAAAGCAGCACTGACAGACAAAATTTCAGCAGCGCGATTATATAAGCAGAATGCAGAAACATCACAATAACGAAATTAAAGGCAGGATTTACAAACAGCTACAGTGCACTAAGTGATTACACTCAGTAAGTGGTGTCTTACAGCAAAAATTAGCAAGCAGAACTTACCGCTTCAACCCGTGCAAGGATTATAGGAAATCCAAAGGCAGAAACAACAATTCCAGTGGTGAAGAAATACGCCAATTCCCTGCAGGCACTGCTGGCTGCATCACTGTCATCACTTACTCTTTTTGCAATGAAATGGGGAATGGGGCAGATGAAGTAAAATATTAAGACAAACAGAGGCCAGTATACACTGGGGAGAGAGGGGGAAAAGGGAAATACGGAATCAGTTCAGATAGATGCTTCAATAAAAAGGATGTTCTGGTTAGAAACATTAATTGCAGGTTCTGTAATCCTACTTTCTGATTTTAAAAAAAATGGATTATGTATTTAACGACAAGCTTTCAGCCAAATACACAATCCCACCTCCTTTTCCCTGCAGCCGGCCCAAGCATCCATACAGCCTCAAACAGAGCAGGATCCACTGTCTCGCGTGACCAAGCGTTAGTTAATTTTACATTTGCATCAACCTCAATGATTCAACTCACAGAAACGACAGTCACCACAAAGGGAAAAGGAAATGCACACAAGTGGGATGGGACCGAGAACTCTCCCAAATTAGAAGGATCCTGGAGTATAAATAAGTCAGCTGCGAAGGCACACCCTCGCACTGGCAGCTCTGTAAGACAGCTCTCAGTAACTTCACTTGGATTTTTAAGTGTAACAGACATCCCAAACGGAGTCTTGGGGTAGGTTGTTTAAAGAAATGGGGAAGGAAAAAAGAGAACCATGCACGGTTAAAAATGACTGTTTAGCAAGGCAGCACCGCTTTTCCTGGGGAAGTTTAGTAATTTATTTTTTTTTAATGAAAATGCAAGCATCGTTCAAGAAGTGAATCACAACAAACCACCGTGTGTCAGGCGCCAGAAAACAGGCAACTGCTGGGAGAGAGCTAGAGCCAAACACCTCGCTTAAACGAGAGCAACACCTCAAGAAAAGGAGAGCAACACCTCAAAATACGAGCATACCACCTCCAAAGGAAAAAAAAAAAATAACCCCTCAATGAACAGATATAAGGAAGGTCTGGAAACCAAGCCAGCCAGCTCACCCGTAGTACTCCAGGGCGCAGCCCAGCATGAGGAAGGTCAGCCCGATGGCTCCACTGAAGGACAGGGCCACGAGAGCTGCAAAAAGGCACAAGGGCGGTGAGGTGGGAGCACCCCCCTACCCCCTCAAGTTACCGGTTAATCCTCAAAAAAACGCCTCTGCCCGCGGGTGGGCCTGAGGCGGTGGGTACCTTTGATGCCCGCCATCT
>NW_009724512.1:25526-56394 GCF_000703405.1 Apaloderma vittatum
CGTGGCTGCGGAGGCCCGTTGCCAGGGTTACGGGCGCGGCCTTGCCCGGCCTGCGGGCAGGCCTCGGGGAGTTGTGTGTGCCTCGGGAGTGGTGTGGGTTTGTATATACGGTGTATGTAGGCGTAAAGAGATGTGGATGTGGGTGCGCAGGTGCGACTTAAATGCGGGAATGCGGTTTTAAAGAGCACCCGCCCACCGGGCAAAGAATCACCTGGAGTGGAAAAGATCATGGAGTCCAACCATTGACCCAACGCTGACCTAAACCGATCCCTCAGCGCTGGGTCTGCCCGACTCTGAAATCCCTCCAGGGATGGGGAGTCCACCCCTGCCCTGGGCAACCCCTTCCAGTGCCTGAGAACTCTTTCAGTAAAGAATTTCTTCCTAATATCCAACCTAAATCTCACACAGTGCAATGTGAGGATATTCCCTCTTGTCCCGTTACTTGGTTGAACAGACCGACCCCACCTCTATGCCCCCTCCTGTCAGGGAGTCGCAGAGAGCGATGAGGTCTCCTCTCAGCCTCCTCTGCTCCAGCTGAACAGCCCCAGGGCCCTCAGCTGCTCCTCAGCACACTTGTGCTCCAGACCGCTGCCCTTTTGAAGGCTGTTCCTGAAAAAAACCTGTTTTCACACCAAAACCAAGGCCCTGCCATCCGCTTGTCTCATATGGTGTCTTCTACATCACCCCCTCTCCTGCTGACCCACATAGAGAAAGGTGCAGATTTGTATAAAGCAGTATTTTGCAAGCCTTAGCTTTTTGAAATCGCATTCTGGACCCAAGAAGAGCCTTTCTGAAGGAGGTTTTCCACAGCCCTTTGTATACAGCTGCCCCGAGAGGTTGCCTTTAGATATCTCCAGTCTCTGCCTCTCAGCTCGTCTTCTCATTTCACGTCTTAGAAACATAAAATCATTTTTGTTGGAAAAGACCTTGAAGATGATAAAGTCTAACTTTTATCTAACTCTACCAGGCCCACTTCTAAACCACATCCACAAGCACTACATCTAGACAGCTTTTAAACACACCCAAGGACGGGGATTCAACCACTGCCCTGGGCAGCCTGGCTCAGTCTTTGGTAACCAAGAAGGTTGCCTAATTAAAGCAGCAGGCTTAAGTAGCTAAATGCTCCAAGTGAAGCATTTGTTGGGTGCTACGTTTGCCGAGTTGCTTGGCTGTGGGTCTCTGAAGCGTAAGAATAGCAAGCAACAAGTTGTTCCCAAAATATCTTAATTTGGGGAAACCACCTAGAATGCCAACCTGTGGATTACTGCACGGCATTAGTGACCGCTCTAAAGAGATGATACTGACTGGTCGAGGCACAACACCTGTCCCACGGGAGCAGAGGTGTGGTTTTAACACTGTGGTCTGGTCACAGTTTGTGAGCGGTGACTGAACTTGACATTTCTGGGCTTATTTTGAAACAGAAGGTGACGTAGGGAGCCTTTCACTGTGGCCTCCTCATGCTTTAAGGGACCCTTTGGCTGTTATCAACATGCAAAAAAGCCCTAGGAGTTTCAGTACAAGCTTATATCTTGATACAGTTGCTGCTAATGTAAACGGGTGTAGACCTTCAATAAATATACAAATATGCACCTGACTGAACTTGTCTAAAAAACTCCGAAAACATAGAAGCAAGTTAAGTTGACATCTTCCATTTCATCTGGGCTGAGGGTTTTTTCTCTTAAGCATAAAAGGCTGCATCTTTTCCCATTGCAAATTTTGTCTAAATTAAGCCTCCTTCTGTACAAGGAAGCCTTACTTGCAGTAATGGGAACTGGCCTCTTCATGGAGCTTGTTTGCTCTTGAGGAAATAAAAGCTTTAGAAAAAAAGTATTTGTCTCCAGAGCAAGTAATTTATGGCTACCTTCATGTGTACCACACAGGTCCCACCCAACACAACAGTCACACACACAAGATGCTGTAGACAAAAGAAATTTCCATTTACCTGACATAGGTTTGATGTTACTTACCCAGCATTTACAGACAAGTTACTCTGAACTGTGTTTAAAGCAAGAAGGTAGAGGGCCCGTTTCCCCCACAAGCACAAATCATACCTGAATATGTTAATTTGAGCTTTTTAATGTATATACAAATGTTTTAGACCAGTCACAATTTCATTGAGTATATACTGTATTTACAAAAATTACAATAATTTAGTCAAACAGTAAACCTGAACATTGATAACCTCTGTCACTACCGGATATGACAAATTTTTTTTTAGTTAACTATTTTGATATACATACATCCTAATACTTTCATGCATCCATAAAAACATTAGGGATGGAAGTAATCAAAGCTTAAGGGGGGTAGGGTTTCTTTTGGTAGTTAAAGTTTAATGATGAATTTGTATTTTTGTGAACATATAAGTATCCAGAGTTATGTGCCATGACAAACTCGATACAAAGCTAATGTGGCTTTCATCATTTAAAAAAAGTACATTATAGTAATGAGATCCTTTTTATTATATAGGCATAGGTCACAATATCTACAAATGTGAATGAGAAACAATAAACCAACAAATCACGGGAACATGATTCACATTCCAGTTATCTCTTTAAATAAGACAAGCACATACTGGATCAAAACATTAATAAATAACATCCAGTTTGTTACTATTATCTTAAGGTCTTTTATATAAAAGGAGACCTATGTGTTGGTTTCACATTTTCAATTAATGGTAGTAAATAATGGACCAATACAACAAAAGAATGACTTTTATACAGAAAGCAATGTACTTTGACACACTGTCTTTGCAGTAAAAGTTTTGCCACTTGAAAATGTAAGTGCAACAACCAGTGGATTGTCTGTAAAAACCACCAGCTTTAAAGACTCGCATCAGATGGCAACCTGTTCCTTATGCAGTAATTACAAATTATTTCCTCTCCGTCTTCTGAATATACCTGCCCTTGCAAAGCTCAAATACAGTTACAACATGTTGGTAAATAAACTGCTAGCTTTAGTTATTCTATAAAAAAGAGAACGCCGGAATTTGGGGTGAAGAGTGTAACTTGCTTTTTCAACTAGGAAAGATGCTTCAACTTTAGCATCAGGAATATATCTCCTTGGGATATTATTGCTTTGGTCCAATATAAACTTTTAAGATAATCGATTTGCACTGTATTTACCTCAAAAATCAGACCTGGTCTACAGATGTCTGTCTACACGACAGCTCGTACGCTGCGATCTGAGAAGTGAAGTTGCAACAGGTTGCATTCTGCCAAGAGCCTTTGCCAAGTGCTCTGAAACTGATAAAGGCATAGAGGTGATAACAAACAGGTGGGAAAAAGTCTTCTAAACCCTCAGAGGAGGAGATGTTACCTATAAACTGGGAGGTTTCTAGAACTTTGCAGCAGAATTTCAGTTGGCTGATATTTGTTTTTGTTTGATGGTTTCAAGCTACTGATAAGAACTTCATGGGAAACACAGTGCATGCTTATTCCTCGCTTGACAAACATGGGTTCACCCTTACCCCCAATTCCCTATTCCTCCAGAACTGCTGTCTACCACACCAACAAGGTGCTGTTTAATAGCAGTTACTTGTGGCTCACTTTAAACAACACTTGCTCCATAATTCTGAGGAATTTCTTCTGCACATTTCACTGCTGGACTGTGAGGTGAAGTACGGTATTAACGCATAAAGCAGCAGCAGTCAGCTGCCACACTGACCTAAAGCTGGATTTGGCTTTATCTCTCTTCAGGCATGCTATGCTATATGAGCAATTAAGCAGCAAACAGTGACTGTTAGAAGTGTGCCTAAACCACATCCGAGCACTTAAATTTGATAAAGTTTGATCCAAACCTAGGAAGAAAGTACATCGAAGTTTGGGCTTCACCACCAGTTACTGAACTCAACTGAAGCGTTGCCGTATCACATATCACAAACAAACAAAAAAAAAAAAAAGGAAATTCACCAGGTACACCATACTGGAGACAGAAAGATTCCACCTTTTCCCAGAATGTGTTCTCTCTCACCCCATTTGAATCCAAAGAAAACTACAAAAGTTACCAGAAACTGTAACCCCGTGGCTTTCATATGGCAAGCCAGGTGGCTAGAGTTCCTCTGAGCTCAGGATTCTTGATGCAAGTATAAGGAAACCTTTCTCTTCTTCTTCGTGGTAAGTGTTAGGCTCTTAGTTTTCTGAAACTTCTGAATTTCCAGCCAGAGTTTGGTTGATCTGTGACATTTGTGACAGGAGACTATATAAGGACTAGCACAGGTCTTTAGTGGAGACTGAGAAAGTACCTAATACAAGGGTTTTTGTCCTTGGTTTTCAAATTCTGACCAGGCATCGTTTAGTTCCATAAATATCATCTTTGCATATTGTTCATACGGCTGCCCAGTAGCCTGGAATAAAAACAGAAAGAGGGATATCATATCTACCAAATCCGACTACAAAAGGCTGATGTCTGAACAGCTAGATTCTCAAGCAGTTACCGCTCACTTTCCACAAATGGTTTTCACTTATTTGATGAGAATAAGTTACTCTTGAGGGCTGCTTACCTTGTCTGCAGCTTAAGAATTTCTTGGCTCTTCAGCTTTTCTGCTCTTCAGAGCTGATAACCCCCCAAGTATGATAAAGCAGTGCAGTCTCAAGAGCAAAAGTATTTAACCTAGGCTTCGCAAGAGGCATTTGACCTGCACCGAAGCTGCCACCTGACACTGTTCCTTGACAAAAGCAGTATTACTGCAAGCCTCTGGGCATCTTCTCAAGCCTTGCTCACTGCCCTGAAACTCTCGTGGCCTCCACTTCCTTGAAAGTGGAAGCCTCATCATCACCGTCGGGTTTCCCAGGTGGTGTCACTGTGCTCTGGCTGGCAAATGTCAGCAGCAAGGCCACAAGCCACCAGTTAGATAATCAGATACTCCGATTCTTCCATTTTAGAAGTTTAAGACCCCTGTCCTTTCATCTGCCTTTATCACACCCTCGTCTCCTTTAGCAGGCACGATATTCTGGGCTGTCGTTCACCACCAGGATGGCTCAGAGTCAAAGCCAGGGTGATGAAAGCTGAAGATGTGAATCTCTGTTGCTTGGAGCAGCACATACCAAGCACAATATTGGGGCTGGGAGTTGTTAAAGTTCTGATCTTTCAGAAAGTGGCAAAAATCTTGAACTACTGCTCTCTGTTGGTGCCAATAATTAAGCAATCACATTCAACGCTTTATACTTAAAGAGACCGGTGACAATTTTTAACAACTAGGAAAGCTTTACCTTGTCAGGATGAACGACGAGCACTGCCCGCCGGTAGACCTTCTTCACTTGCTCTGGCGTGACAAGATCTGCCATACTAACAGGTTTCCACTTGGTCTCCCCTGCCCATAAGACTGTGTGCATTGTGGACAGCAGGGCTCTTATATTTCTCTCCTTCCCTTCAATCCATTCCAGGACCTGGAGAGAAGAATGTGAGTCTCAATTTATACCTTACATGAGATATTCCAGTAGGAAGAAGTTTCATCATTTGAATAGCAATGACTTCAAGGAGCATCTTACATATCTTTTCAAGCTTTAGAATACCTCTGGAAGATATTTGTCAGTCTCTACTTTGTTTTTTGTTTTTGTGTCACTGCTCAAAAGTTAAGACGCCCCTTGAGCAACATCCCTGCTAAAAACACTGACAGTAAGGGCTATGAACAGTCATTAGATGGAATAGTCAAAAGATAAATTAACTGTTTGGCTGTGTGGCTCTTGAGCAACCAAAATTGCACCCCTAAAGTAAGCTGGACCAGAACTCTGCTCTGGATGTGTATCTTTCTTGCATGTCCAGAGTTAAGTCTTGTAGAAACTCACATCAAAGGTTGGCCTCCACACAAATCTTTTTAAGCTCCAAGTCAGAAGCTTCGATTCCTTCCATGTACCAATTTGCTGCCTGCAGTCCAGGAGTCAAATAAAGCAATAGGCACTTTCATAGGTGATGTAGTCCCCCCCACTTTGTGGCTGCCTGCGGCTGGGGAAAGGGAGGAGGGAAGGGAGGTAAATGCGAAAACGAAAGCGTAAACAGATTTAACAGTTCCGGGCTCAACGGAAGTGACTCAATGATACAAAACGCATCAGGGCAAAGGGAATTGCATTGGAAAAGGAGAATCAGCTGGGCGCGTCAGTGATTCATCAGCTTGCTTGAGGCGAAAATGTTGCACTCGTTAAGTAGTACCACATGGATGACTGACGCTGTACAGCTCAGGAATCGGGGAAGTTGCTGCTCACTTGATGGCCTGACAGCTGCCCGGCTCGGTTACAAGTGGCTGACGTTCAAGTGCAGCATGGTTGCTGGCCCACACTTGCCAAAGGTTAAAACCTTTCCACAACATTAAAAAAGAATTTAAAATACTAAAAAATTTGCTTGTTCTGTTTTCTAGAAGTTTGCTTGCCTTTTGCTTGGGTTTTTCCTCGGGTTTTTCCTTTTGGTTCTGTATCCTTCTGTAATTATAATTCATGGTTTCATATTTCAAATGTAGAGCAGGACAGACTGAATTTCCTTCCCTCCCTAATAAATCTGTAGTTCGGCAATTTATTGAGAAGAGATGAGAGAATTGCAAAGCAGGCAAAATTAATGAGACAGAGGATTAGTTCAATTAGCTGTGCCTGCTAAGCAGGACTGGAGTGATTTGGAAGATCAGCAGCCCTGACAGTAACACTGAGCAAGCCACTGTTTGCCACAGTCTGGTTTAGAACAGAAATGTAACCCTGGAGTTCTAAATCTATTCCAGAGGATGTTCACCTCTCCAGGGAAGGCACCAGAATTATGATTATTTGAACAAACAGCAGGAAGTTCTCGCTTTCTGCCCCAAGACAATCTCATCACAGGGAGAACATCTCTCATTTCACCAATACCTAGGTTTGGCAGAAGGACTGGCAGAGATGGTCTCTCCTTTATCTGATTTATTTGGAAGAAGCTATTTCAGAACAGAGGTTTTACCAACTTACCACTTTTTTCTAAGTAGTGTCTCTCATTCTGGTGAGAGGGTAGAGATTCTTCCCCGTCAACCCCTGCAGTTTATGATTTTGTCTTTCTGGTGACGTTAGCTCATTTCTGGTGACACTAGCTCATTGCTCTCTGGCATGCGAATTGGAGCACAGCACTTTATGAGGCTATCAAGTTTAGATACCTACTTCATGGAAAGCAAGCAGGAGAGATAGCACATGGTCCTTGGGATCCAGCGATGCTGTGGCGGCTGCGCACAAAAGTAAGGGCTAAAGCAGAGGATAGCTTCTCACATGAAATAATCTGAAAGCTTTGGTCAGCTGCTTCACACACAGGGTGGCTGCTGGTTTACTGTTCCCCCCACCTTTCAGAGAAAGTGGTTCAAGCAGCCTCCAGCATGATGAGGGTGAAGACACGTCAAATGATTGTAAGAGCGTAAACAAGAATATTGCTTACTTTTAGTTTTTCAGGGTCCATCTCCTTAGCCATTTCTTCTTTTCTCATCTCAGCTATTGTTTTGGGGCCCTTCTTGTCCTTGTGAGCATTAAACCCCTGACCAGATAATAGATCTTCAAAGTCTGCAGACACTTTTGGTTTTGCATCTTGAAGAACAAAGATTTGAAATTACTGTCGCAATACAGGTTTATTTAACACTGCTTTTCTACCCCAGTCATCCGCCACACTTACCACTATAACAATCTCCCGCTGTTAATGAGCATGTGGGTCTCAAAAAAGAGGTATAGGCTAATGTTACTTTTGAACTACTATTATTGAAGCCTATTTGGAATACAGGATTTCCTAAGTCCTGTGAGGACAGACTGGCTGAGCTGGGCTGTTGAGCCTGGAGAAGAGAAGGCTCCTAAAGGGGAGACCTTAGAGTGGCCTCCCAGTGTGTGAAGGGGCTGCAGGGAAGCTGGGGAGGGACATTTGATCAGGGGGTGTAGGGACAGGACAAGGGGTAACGGTTTCAAAGTGCGAGAGGGTAGATTTAGATTAAATATTAGGAAGAAATTCTTTTCTGTGAGGGTGGTGAGACCCTGGCACAAGTTGTCCAGAGTGTGCAAGGTCCGGTTGGATGGGGCTTGGAGCAACCTGGTGTGGTGAGAGGTGTGGGTTGGAACAAGATGGTCTTTAAGGTCCCTTTCAACCCAAACCCTCCTGGGATTCTAAATATTAGCACGTTATAGAGTCTAGGACAGGACAACCAGCATTGAACTTTATGTATTACCAAATGATCAGCATGACTTGCCTGCTTAGACCCTAGCCTGTTAATGTGTTTGAGCAATAGAAGGAGCCAACTTTTTGGACCTTGAACTCTGAAAAGCTTACCAACATTAGCGGGTCCTTTTCCACGTTCATTTTGTGCTCCCGGCATCGCTGAGAAACTCACGTTGTAATTGGGCTTGTTCTGGGGAGAGGCGTGAGGCATGCTTGGCTGGGCTTTGGGTTGTGCCTGCTGCCAGCCATAGCCAGCTCCCTGCTGCCATCCACTGCCGCCCATGGTCTGTGGGGAGGGTTTCTGCGGTGAGGGAGGGAATCCTCCACCCATGCCTGTCGGCGTGGTCGGTTTACTGGCAAATGAAGGGCCACCTGCAGAGAACGGGGAGAGGAGTGACGGTGGGTGTTAGACTTGCCTCCCAAAAAGGGAACCCAAACAAAATCCCCCAGGCAGCTGTCTTCTGTGTTCAGCTCTGCCACAAACTTATTTTTGCAAGGCCAAGCAAAGCCCTTCAACTTTCCTGTCACAGCCCTGTAAGCTGCTTAAAAGCTAGCATGAGTACTGGCCTCATGAGGAAACAGGGAAAGCTACATGCAGCTAACTGGGGACTACAGCTGCTGTGTGGTGTGGTGGCAACCTCAAGTTGAGGAGTGTTGGAATAGTATCTCCTCATGCCATGTGTATGTAATACCACCCCACAGAGTTGTGTGCTTCAGCACCTTAATACTTTAGGGAATGCTCCTCCAGCTCAGTCTGCGGTGGGAGGTACGTAGTGTTCATGTTTTATTATTTGAGGCTAACACCCACACTCTACTTTGAGGTCTGAAACATGTCATGGAAACTGGATGAAGTGCTTTTGATTTAGTCACGAACAACAAAAAATGTGGTTAAATACCCTGTGGATGCCAAGTCATTTGTTTTTAAACTCCATAACTTTGCTACAGAATACATGTTTTTAAAGCACCTCGATGGCTCTGACATGGGGCTTGGCAGACTTTTTATTTTGCTCCTGCAGAGCAGTTCGCAATCCAGCAGAGGGAACTGGGAAACCTAATTCCAGAACCATGCTGGTACTGACGCAAAGGAGAAAACAAATATCAGATAAAACCACAATGGTTTGCAGAATGCTGAGGGCAGTGACAAAGGGAAGAAAAATCTATTTACCAGAGAAGCTGACATGCTGGGTTTTAAGGAAAACTTAAATAATTGGTCAGAACATTTTTTTTTAAACTGGGGTTGAGGGTTTGCTGATCATTTTCTGAGCTAGGACGAGGAGAAAACACTTGTCTAAGCAGTCAAACAAGTCCTTTGTAGCACAGTGCAAAAGAAAAGTGGTTCAGATTCCACCTTTAGATAGTACTGCCAATTAGAGGCAGATTAGTAAGGCTCCACAGGTTTCCTCACAAAGGACAAAAATGAGTCAAGTCTAGAAGGAAACAATTCCTCAAGGACCCCACAAGCTTTGAAGAGCCAAAATCTCCTCCCAGGCACTGCTCCAAGGTCTGTGGCAACAGTTCTCCAGTTGGAGTTAGACACAGAGCATCCTTAGCTAAAGACTGTTTAGACTTAAGAGGCAGAAGATAGACTTTGCAATCCAGATAGCCAAGTGAGGTCCCAACAAGTTAGCAAATTTTTTTTTATGGACGATCAGTAAAAGCACCAATCTGTGAGAGTTTACAGAGAATCAGGCAGAAGGGAAAGCTTGCAAGCAGCACTGTTAGGCTGAGAGACCCACAGAGCTCTTTGTCACATGTTAGGCTGTTCATCCTATTTCTGTAAAATGGAGCTGGTGTTTTATTTTGTTTTTAACAAGGGACACAAACCTGCTAAACTTGCTCCAAGAGTCCCCAGATCAGCAAATGGATCCAGTGTTTGAGGTTTAGGCTGATGAGTGGGAGTGCTGTGGAGGGATCCTGTAGGACTGGTGGCAGCTGACTTACTTCCCACTCCTAGGCCACCTTCAAAGGGAAAAAAAAATTAAATATGTATATGTACAAGAAAAAAAATAGCTCAGTTTTTATGCCTATTTTACATGAGTGTGGCTCTTACCCTGTGCTCAGTCACATGATGTTAGAAGACTGCAATTAAAATTAGGTGTGCTATTGTCAGGTTCCTAAGCAGTCTCAACTGGTGGCCCAGACTAGTTGCACACCCACTCACAATTAGGCTCAGCAACAAGAATCTTCCCTAGACTGTCTGCGGTGACAGAGTAATTATGACAAATTGATGTATTTTAAGAACTAGAGCCTTTCAGGAAGCAATTTTTGGTAGGACATACGTACTCCCCCAAGATTCGAAAGCATCATGCTGTCACTTAGTGGCATCTCAGAATTGTGTGGTGCTTCCCAGGTCCTTCTCTTGGCTCTGCAATGCAATGAAGCACAACTACATACACCCACACCAAGCGCCTGTCCCACTGCAGGCCATGTGTTTTTGAGGAAAGAAACTCAAATTTTTGAACAGAAAGAGTTTGGTAGTCTCTGGCCAGATCTTCACCTGGATGACTGGAATACCAGGACAACTGGTACAGCATACTCGCTGCAGTTCAGATGAGACTGACTAAAATCTGAATTGAAGTTTTGTTGTATTTGTCAAAGTGCAAAAGAGGGAACCTGTCTCTCCGTTTTTCCTCTGCCTCTCCTCTCTCAGGGCTCCTTAAAGATTTTTTGTTGAATGTCCTGAATTTTTATGATACGTACCTGGTTTGTTGGGCCAGTCCCAACCACCGGAAACATCTGGTTGTATGGAAACAGTTGGTGTGCTAGAAGCTAAGCAGAATTACATATAAAATCTCAGTAGCACAGCAAAACCAACATAATCCAGCATCTAGGAAGAGCAGGAAAGACAGCACTGTGCCAACATACCATTTGCCAGCTGGAAGTGAATTTCTCCCCCACAATAGGAATTAGGAATTTGATGGTTTTTTTCTGATCTCATACTATACAGCAGTAAGTGGGGAAGGCCACAGATTTACAGTGTTCATTTTATGATGGCTTTGGTCAGAGGCTTTGTATCCTTGCTTATAAAAACCTTACCGCCAAAAGAACACATCAGGTTTTGTGTTTCTGAATACATCTCAACCCTAGCAACCACCCTACATGCAAAGGGCAAGGATGGAGAAAACAAGTAAATCAAAGCAGCCTGCACAGACGTAAAACAGAAAGAACATGCGGAGTCCTTCCTTTAACCCTCTGTCAAATAGTCTGTACGTCTCTGCAGCTCACCCTGCCAGCATTTCATTATCCGTAGACACTAGCACAGTAATTTAATACCTCATCATGCTGGGATACTACTTAAGTTCTTTTCATTAGTGCAGCCAGCTCCAAGGGTGACCCAACCATCTTATTCGCAGAGTTAATATCCAATGCCCGAGCTTGGCAAAGCAGGGATGCGAGCAGTGCCAGCAGCACGCTTTGTCATTTCGGCTTTCCAGTGAGACTGTTGCACCCAAGGGACATGTGTTACAGAATCAGACACAAACGAATTCATATCTTAATGCGTTTCAGAGAAGAGAAGGTTACAACATTAAGTTTTGGCATGGGGGGAGAAAGGAACAAGTAAGGAACATTTCAAACAAAGAGAAGAAAAAAGTCCAATAAAGGAAAAAAAATCCTTCTCTTCAAATAAGAGTCAAATTCAACTTTGAATTTGGCCAGGGTTATTATCAGAACTAAAGAAAACAGATGCCTGTAACTAAAATAACCAAAGGACTCTAACAGGCTTAATATGCCATGCTCTATTTAGCTCAATTAATGGTAGTTCGGTTCAAACGAGACCTCAGAACCACAGGAACATGCAGGCAGACATTCTTCATTGTCTCTTTGTTCATGTATACAAATAGCTTATTAATTAAGCATAAGACTTCAGCAAAACTAGTCTCATCCTACCACAGTTCAGACTATGAATATGTTTTAAGTCTGGACACAAGAAGCTCCTTTCCTGTTCAGTGGGGTTTCTGTGGTTTAGAGTAATTTTACGGTAAGCATCGGTTTGTACTTAATGGCTCCATCGCTATTTAAGAGCGGCATTTCACGTTTACTTAAATACACTAGAAGAGCCTCACTTTCTTACCCATGTGAAAGGGATCGCTGTGCACAGTTGGTGAAGGACTTCTTGTTGCTTGAAGGAAAGGATCACCAGGGACAGCTGATGAACCAAGAAAGGAACCCAGGAGGTCTGGACCAGTTTGCTTAGGGCTACTTCCAAATGGATCAAAGGCAGTGGCTGTAAAAACATATTTAAGAAAACTAAATCATTAACTGGCACAATCAATGTGCTTCAGGGAAGACACTGGTGTGTGGAGAAGAAAACCTAATACCTGCAGATACCGAACAAGAGACAGCATTCCCACATAGCATGACGTGTTACAAAAATCCAGTTCATTCTAAAATCCAATTTTTGATCCATTTGTTTAGCCTACTGTCTTTCATCTGAAAAACCAAGTGCAACCAGCAAAGAAACACCCATGAAGTCACTCTTACTTGCCATCAAGTTTAAGCTAAAAGGCATGCTGAAAAGAGATGCAGTTTATACTACTGTAAGAAAGATACAATCCTGAGAAGCTACGCATTGCATTAATGGTGCTACTCATTGTTTATGTTACTCATTGTTTAGGATACTTAATAAATTACTATTACTCTTCACTTGCAATCTCTTCCTCTTGCTTCCCTGGCTTGGGACAATTTAGCTGTGTGATACTTCTCCTTTCCAGAACCAATCTGACTCTGCAAAGCTTGACAAGTGTCCAGAAAACTTTTCTACTGTCGCTGCACCTCTACCTTGTAAGATGCATGTCTGCACAACTTTCCCAACCCCAGGTGAAAGCTCTCTCACTGAGCCTACACCAGCCACAGCAAGATGAGCCTTCTCCAAATACAAGTGGCCCAATTCCTCCCACTGAAACTCGTGTTCTTCTCCCCTCTCCTGCCTCCACTTCTCAGTCTCCAGCTCTTCCCTTCCTTTGCAAGTCTTGATACAAGAAGATTATAACTGTTCGTGTCTCCTTCTCTTTGAAAAACATCATAGGCAAATCTAGCGTTTGGGATTTTTTTTTAATTCTAGATGAGAAAGGAGGATTCAAGAAGCGTCCTCAGAAACTGGCTTATGGCCATCCTGTGGTAAGTACTACTAGTGTCAGCCCCAGCATTGCCCAAGGTTGCACCTCCTTAACAAAATTTAAAAATATGATTTTCTGCACAAGGAAGTTGACAGGTTTTGCAAATGCTTCAAGTTATTAGCTGCTGAGAAAAAGTTAAGGAAGCATACTGTGCTCTGTGAATCAGGCCCACATTGACAACGTCAGCTCTTGAGCTCTAACATAAAAGATTAGGCCAAACCAAACAGTGGCAGGCTGCACAGCTCAGTTCACAGGGACCTGCTGTCAGATCTGGCCACTTCTCCACATTTTGCCTTTGGCAAAATTGACCGTCTGTTCCAGAGACCCTCAACGACTCTGAGCCACTTGCATTGGGCTCTTCACCTCTTTGCTTACAAATGATTTTCACTTGCTCTCCCCTGTTCACTTAACCCTCCAAAAATACTTCTCTTGAATATCTATTCAGCCACTCCCTCTGCCAGCCTGATCTCCACCTGTCTTTGAACAAACAGAAGACCTTCTGGTATTGCCTATCTTGTCTGCAGAAACACCAGAACTGTAGTCATATTTCATAGTCCAGGATGAGGATCACAGTTCCAAACCTCCTAAAGTTAAAAAAGAAATTAAATGCAAACTGCTATGGGTCTACCTAAAAGGTTTTTTTGAAAAAAAATTTATATATTCTCCTCATACATATTATTTGACACACAGTAAGAGCAAAAGCTGATGATCTCCAGTGGCTGTCAGTGTAAGGGTCCAGCCTTGGGTGAGCTCCAGTAAAGGAGCAAAACACTTGGGTGAGCTCCAGCAGACACTTTACGGAACAAACTAGATAATCTTGTTTGTATTCTTGACTGTGAAGATGCACCAGCTTCTGTCTCAGCTGGCTGGCCTCCTAGGTTTCCTCACAGCTCTGAATTTTCATGAAATGCGTGTACCTGAAAGGAATCCAACAGCCCAGAGCAGCCCACCCAGGTGGGATTCTCCAAGCACGTGCCCCAGGTCATGCACTAGCCGTAGGCACTATTACCTTCTCCTACCCTTGGGGATGGGGATGGGGATGCTGACGCTGCGGAACGCCGAGGGGTCGACTGCACAGATCCAGGTCCCCCCACATGGAAGACCTCCTCAGCAGCGGGCTGTCCACTTTGACTCTGGGAACTTGGCCCGCCAACCCCAAACAAATCACTCAGCAAGTCTGAGTTAGAGGGGGCAGCAGTGGGCTGCGAGGGAAAACTCTTGCTCATAGGGCTACCATCCAGGCCCAGCAGGTCCACGTCTTCAGGCGGAGGTGGTGCTGGAGGCTCTTGCTGCTTTTTGCCATGTTTTGGTGTCCCATGAGGCTTGTCACTGCTGGCATTACTGTGCTGACTGGAAAGGGACAAGAGTTCGTCATCTGACTGTTCGCTTTCCTCATGCACCAGCGCTGCTCGATCCTCTGAAGTGGGGTGAGAGCTACTTTTGTCAGATTTCTGATCTAAATGACGATTAGAAATAAAATTAGGCAGCCGTTAGTTTTGTCATCACAGAGGTCCCGTCAAAATCAGCTTATAAGCTGACCAAAAAGCTACTGAGAGTATCACAGCAGCATTTCACTAGATTTTAAAATAAGAGCCCTTTGCAAAGATTAGCTTCAAGTCTTTGCTGGCCTGTATTGTGAGGAGACAGCTTTACTGACCAGGAAACAGAGATAGAGGTTAATTGACTCTCCTCAAGCCTGAAGAGTCAGCAAGTGTAACAGCCAAAGACACAAACTGAATGAGTTTCTGGGTCAGGACCAAGCATCCAGAATGATCCCCAGCCATGCCTCCAAATCCAGGCAAAACAAGGCTCGTTGTAAAGCAGGACTGACATAAAACGCCCACCCAGCTGTGCCCACAAGGATCTCTCACACCAGGGTCCTCCCGCTCGGGGCGCTGGTGCCAGAGGACAAACGCTGCCCTTGGCAGCACTGGGACATTTTCAAGGTGTTCAGCTTTATTAAGTGGCATCTCGGACAAACATTCTCAGGGCTGCGTTTTCCTAGCACTATATGCAAAGTGCAATATTAGGAAAATGCAGCTTCAATTTAGTTTTAACATCAAGGAGGCCTCAGGTGAAGCTTTACACTAGAACTATGCCAGTAACTGTCGCATGCAGCACAAGCAGACAGCGCTTGGAGAGGACACTGTAGGAAATTAATTCCCATTCTATTGCAACATAAGGGTGTGACCAGCAATACGCTCTGATCTCATGGTAAAGACATGTAACAATCAGATCCTTCAGCCTGGCTCTGTGCTCCAGGGAGGGGGAAGAAAAAAAGGATTAAAAAAAAAAAAAAGTTGTTTATCTTGTTTGAAACAGATTTTACTTTGAAGACCAAGTCTGCATACCTTGCCAGCTGAGAGATGAGAAGAATGCACTTTGTCCAACATTTCTTATGTTTTCCTGGGGTGAATCAGTGGGACCTCTACCTGCAGCACAGAGCACCAAATAAATAAAATCAAGCAGAAGAAAGTCCAGCATGCAGGTCAGCATGTGAATTGAGTACATCTGTGCAGCTCTCACCTGCCAAAGCCAGGGTGTCCTGATGCTCCTGATGAGAGGAGAAGAGAATGGATGGATTGATGTCTTTCGTCGTGAAGTTCTCCCATGGGGGAGTTAATTCAGTTTGTCTGTCAGTAGACTGTATTTCTATGTCCAGTATAACATGAAAGAGCTGAGGATATTTGTCTGGAGAATCACAGGCATCCAGTTCAGGCCTACATGGAGGCAAGAGTTGTACAGTTTAAAAGGGAAGGGGTATTTCTGCAAACCTCTGTAAAGTCTTTCAACACATGCCCGAACACAGACTTCTCATATTTTATCCTTGAATATTCTCCTTCAGCCCTCATAAAGCTTTTATGCTTCATGTTTGATTAATGTTCAGCTTAAAATACTCACTTGGTGAATTTTAGCGTGGTTGTTCCCAGGGCTATGAATCCAGTATGAAATTGAATTTGGAATATTTGTGTGTTGGTCATCTGAAAAAACACAGAGCGCCAGACTGAACAAAGTGCTTAAATTCATGAAATTAAAATATTTGCCGATAGCACATGCAGACAGTTAAGCCTGCCTTACTACCAGTTACTGTATAGACTAATCATAACTGCTAGATAAGGTAATTCATTCTGCTTGTCTCCAGAAAGGAGCAGTTTTCCTTCTCAAACCCAAATATATCCATCTACCTTAAACCCTGCTGCTACCATACAGCAGAATGCTTTCAGAGCATTCAGGAACATGCCTTCTTTCCCTGTTTGTCTTTATTTCTGGGATCTCCTTGACACTTTAGCAGTTAAATGAAACTGGTCTCTGTTTCCACTGAACACATTTAAGCAACAGGTTTGTACCACAGCACAACACAAGACCATTTCACCTGCAGTAGAGACTTCAGTCAAGTGTCATCTATACAGCAAAGAGCACCAATAATAAATTAAGAAGAGGAAAGGATTCACTGGTCACTCTGCAACTTGAATATTAAGGTTTTAAACATATCATCAGGGAAATTATTAAGATCTCAGATTAACATAGTCACCCCACCTAGCTGGTTGTGGGAGTCCAGGACCTGTTCTGCGTGACCAGCCATGCACCTGTCTGCAGAGAGCAAATCAGGTGGTACTCAAAGCAGGTGGGACAAAACTTGGTTCTTCCCTGACTTTTTGCCCTTTAAAGCACTACAGTTTAAGCAGGTTATTTCACCAAGCGAGGCAATTAACCCTCGTCACTGCAAAGGCTAATGAAGCAACTTAGTGTATGATTCATTTTTTGCAGATCTAGGTTTTCCAGGCTGAACAGACTGCATTTCCAAATTCCTCTTCTGCAGTTACAAGAGCCAGAGAACAATACTTAAAAGTCGGTCTCAAAGGCTAGAACAGCACGGACCGTATTTTCACTCCTGTGTTACGGCAAGGAGGCATCAGAGGTGCTCACTCCAGCCCTCCTCTATTCTCTCACCCCAGTTTCCACTGTCTCCCATTTCTTTGATTTGCTGGTAGGAAGAGGCTCTTTGGCTATGAGAGGGTCCCTGTCTGACCAGCCCATGGCTTAAATGGTCTCTCCTGTCCCCAGGACGGACCAATCCGCATAAATTGGCTTTTTGCCCTAATGACCAAAAAAGGTGAAGGCTGCTGTAGACCAAGAGAAACAGACACAGTGCAGGAGCAATGGCTCAGTAAATCATTCTAATTTGAGCAGAAAAAAAATCTTCTATTTTCTTAAGAGAGTGTAGGCAGAGGCTTTGGTAGTGAAGTGCCCTTTACTGGTTACTGGTGGATATTTTCCATCTTCTACATCAGCTAGAAGGATCCTACACCCTACCTGTAGACACTGTCTCCATAAGGAGATACCAGAGGTGCCATAAGGAGATACCAGAGGTGTCATGGAGTTCTTCATATGCAATTCCTGGTTTTCACTTGGCACTGCTCAAATTTGTGTTATGTCTACTGTCAAGTAAGGAAACTTTAATTACCAGTGCCACGTGCATTCTTAGAACCCATATTTAGCTATCTCTTCATTACCTACACTGCCTCTACGACGCAAGAGAAGTTAGGCAAGTTCCTACCTTTGCTTGAAGGCGTCCTCCAATGGTTGATCTCATATGGTAGACAGAAACAACAACATCTCCATGGACAGTGGCTCCCAGTGGAATCAGGACTTTCCCTTCTTGCACACGGTATTCTCTGAGAGGAAGAGAAGGAAATCCAGGTTAAGCCCCTTTCCACAGTGCCGTTGCCACCCATCAACAATGTCAACATAAAAGCTATCATCTCCTTCAGGCCAAGCAAACAGAAGGTGCATCCTGCGCTCTGCTTGGTGTTAGGCTCAACTGAAACAAAAACATTTTACAGGGGAAATCAACACAGCACTGAACTCTCTCTGTAAAGGAGAAAGACTTCAGATTTCCCCTGGCAGTTTATTTCAACAGCAGGCACAAACTTCCAGTTGACACGTGCGCTCCTTCATTTATCAGGCAGCGTGGCAGTGCCTGCCGCACAGATACTAGACACATTACAGCTCCTAAGGAGGGTAGGAGATCCCAGCAACTCACTTCATTCTTTCATACTCCTGGGAAGTGGTAAGGATTCTGGTTTCTCCGCTGAGAATGTCGCAGAAGGGCCGGCAGCCATTCCGTTGCTTGTTGAAGCAGGGGACTGGACTGAGGGTGACTGACTTGATAGTAAGTGGTTTGCAGTGAGGAATGACGGGCTTGTCTGCTATTAGATCACAAATGTATCCTATGTATCTGCAGGTAGAGAAAGCCATTACCGAAATCTCCATCCCAGGCAACTGATTTTCATTCTGTACTTGAAGTCTACTTTGAAATCAAGTGGAAGTGTGATTCTATCACAGTTCCAGGACTAGGGTTTCCATGTGCTCCAGCATCCTTGCAGCTGGCACCAAATTCTGCACTTCCATTTCTGTTTAATTACAGGAACTGGAGATCAAGAGGGAGCAAGTTGACCTTTAGCTCTGAGCTGAAGATCATTTCTTCTCACCTTTTAGAAGAGAAGGTGCTGAACAATAGTTTTGCTGGTTTACCAGCAGAAGTTTCCTTCTATTTTACATGCACGTAGCAGATGAATTACTGTGTTAGTCATGTACTGAAGGATCATTATAATTACGTAAATAACAGTATATCTCTGTTTTGCTCTGACAGACGGCTTTTCCTCTGCTTAATGGAAATTGTAAAAAAAACTAAAACATTTTTACAATGCAAACTCCTGTAAGGATGAAGCTGACATAGGGAGAGGCCCTGTTAACTACCGGCTTGTCAGCTGCCCTGAAGTAATGAGCAAAACTATTGTAAATAGCTGATTTTGTTCTTCCATCACGCTTATATCAATGTGGGTAGAACGGAAGTGGCCACAAATGTAATTAAAACCTGTCAAAGCTAAGTACCATGGCTAAAGCACTTTTTAGCGTGAGGAATATCACTCGCTTGCATAGAGTTTAGCCAGTATACCCCACCTCCTGTGAGATGGCCACAGTACAATTCCAGGTCTCTTTGTGTTCAGCAGCTGCATGGCAGGTCCTGGATTAGAGAAGAGGTGACAGAAACAGAACATCGCGCTGACCAGAACTGCTGAGGCTGCACGGCCATCCTGTTAAGGAAAGGGGCAGAGGGAGAAAAAATGTGTATCAGAGACAGCCTTTAAATTTCATCATGACACTCTCCACTCTTCCTTAAAACATATTAAATAATTTCTCTAGAAAGACTAGGATTGAGACCGCAAGACGATGAGGAATTTTCTGTCATTTGTTTTAACACCTAGGACTTCAGGGAGTGGCACTGCCTTGAATAAAGGCTAAAATAATATCCAGTAAGCGGCCAAAAAGCTGAGGATGGTTTAGACTTGTTTTGAAAGCCCAGAAGTATATTTTGTCTACAAATGTTGGTGTTTCATGGTTGCCCCCAAGCTATAATATTATAATTATTTCAATCATAGGCCTGGAATTGACCGCAGGGATCAGAGTACACCCATCCCCCAGCTGCAGGCAGTCCTTTAATGGAAATTTAACCTAGAAGAGTTCACGAACAGTAAAGAATTCAGCCCAAGGCTCCCTCACACGAACACCTCCAGAGCCCTCAACCTGTACAAGCCTATGTTTTCTTGGAGGTCATTACAGGGGAAATTATATTTGCTGAGTTAGAGAGAGAGACCAAAAATACCGAAAGACCAGGAGAGAATCAGAGCATCTCCAGTGTCCCGAGTCCTTGCTATACCCAGGAACATATAAGGAACCATATGGACCATACCCCAGCTCTGGTGAGCCAAAGAAAAAGCCCTTCTACCAAAAATCCATGTCTGATGCCTGCTTAGTTAAGGATAAACATTCATGGGGCAGCAATGGGTATGAGAACCTGCCCAGCTCATCTCTCTCATCACAGGGGACAGGGGATCCCAGAAGTCAAGACTCATTTATGAGGAAGAAGCGAGAAACTACTGCCCCATCAGTCACCCTTAAAGACTGAAACACAAGCAAAAAGTTATACAGGCTCCTGGCGATTGCTTATTGCAGGCAGCTTTTAGGCACTCCAGCCACACTAGAGCTGACCCAGACCCCAGTAACCTGCTGAGCCCGAGCACACACTTGAGATTAATAGGCTATCTACTTTTTTAAGGTTTAAGCCCCTGTCAGTTGCTTCTGGAAGGATCGCTTAGGTTCATATAAACTAAGTGGGCTTCTGCAGACTCCTTTGAATGTGTTAAAAAGGACTCCCTATCCTTTACAGCATTATCCTGACATTCATTGCTCAAAGGACAGTAAAGGAATTTGATTCTTGCACTAGATTTCCAGGACTGGAGGCATCAAGTGCATCTTTGTCTCTGTTTGAATGGAATTTATATCCTGTAGCCGCTGGCTGTGCTACACAAGGCAGAAATGCCAGACTCTAAGTAAAGTCTGTGCAGTTTGGGATCAGTCATTTCCTCCGTTCCTTCCAGTTTATGCTGATCGGTGCTGACAGGCTCCCAGATATAATTTAGGCTCTAGGAGCAGAACAGAACTCTCCTTTCGGGCATCACTGTCAATATTAAATGTTGTATGGGCTAAGTTACAAGTTAGTCATACAGAATCACACCACTCTCCTGCATCCCATTGACACGTTGCCCAGTACCAAATAACCCTTATGGGGGATTTAGCAACCACTTCAGCTGTGGTGCAGAAAGAGGAGCAGAAGGCTGCTGGACTTCTTCAGCCAGATCTGAGAAGTAGTGACCATGAGAGGCTTTAACAATTTCGGTTTAATGGTTCCACAGAATTCCCAGCTATGTGTTTTCTCCTCAACTTCCATCAGAACCTGCAGTCTAGAGGCTGCATTTTTGCCCTGCAACTGCTTACAATAAAACACAAACTTGTAGCAGGCTGACAACTCTGGGTGAAGTTTTTCTTTTAGAAATTGTCACCATGCTTGTATACAGACTCCAGACATGCAATGTGCAACATGACTTCTGGCTCACAGGTCTGAGCACGTGGTTGCTCTCTGGTGCACTTACCATGCAGTGGATGACACACACGTTTTTGGGGTTCTGCTGTAGCCAGTTGTGCATATTCTTACAGACCGCGTAGAGGTTGTGCAGACTGGGCGCTTGTCGTACCGGCCAGCTACATTCAGATACCTACAGGAGTGGCACGATGGACAAAAGGCAGCTTCATGAGAGCAAGAAGCAAGGCATGTTTTTGCAATGGCTTTCTGCCAAGAAACATACTTCTCTTTTACAACCTAGAGTTATGTACTTGAAACCTACTCCGTCTCTTCTCATGCATAATTCCGCTCCGTGATTTTAATGAATTATGAGGAGACAAACAAAAAAGAAGCCCTAATTAAATGATATAAAATTGATGTATCGCCACCAACTATACGTTTTGAAAAAATACACATTCCAAGTCAGGTTATCTTGAGTGACCTTTCATAACACTCCAGTCTCGGAGCAGCACATTGATTTCTGCGACATCTAAAGACTTTATATAACTTGTCCCTTGAAACTACAGCTCTGGTTTTCAAAGGATGCTGAGCAACTGTTGTTCTCAGTCATTTTCGCGTCACAGGATTTTCAATCCCTGTTTGACAGATATTAGGCTGATGAAACGGAAACTTTTGTTAAAAAAATAAAAAAATCGTATCTGAATAAGCGTAGTTGAGATATGAGCCAGAAGAATGAATGACTTAGAGCTGAAAAACCACAAATCCTACATGTCTAGTTACTGTTCATCAAGTACTAGTTCAGAGTCATAACACTTATCTCAGGAACAGTCCTTGCAGTTTCAAACAGCACACCAAATAGTCTCCTACAGGCAGCTCTGTTTCATCTGGTTTTAATTGAAATATCTTTTTTAAAAGGCATTTCTGGCTAGGAGAAATTTAAAGGATAAAGGTTATGAGGTTTGTCCTCGGACAAAAAATTGGTTTTCTCTCTCAGCTGACATTTGCATCCTGCTTAATGAGAACTGGGGCCAGGAAAGAGATGGTTTGCCCAGATGTTCTTAAATTACCTTATGATTTCCATACCCTTATTTCATCTCTCAGAGGAAGGAAGTGTTCCAGGGTTCATAAAACTTGCATTTAAGGTTCTATCTTAGATACACCTGCACAACATCTCAGAGCAGAAACAGGAATCCTGACTCAAACTGGAGAATTACCAAGCTGTGTTTTGTCTCAGACAGCTCCAATGACACCAAGAAGATACAGGGCCAGCACCACCTAATCCAGCGCATGCATCCCGCTGGAGCCTTTCAGAGTTGGTGGACCTGTGCTGAACATTCAGGAGATTTTTGGCTAACCTAGCATCTCATTTGATATTCGTCTAACCGCTTTGTAGACTCATGAGTCTCCACAATATCTTTGCATTCAGCTGTGCACTCAGGTTTGTGTTGTAGGAGCTACCCAACAGGTCAACCTGTGCTCAAGTTTTGGAAGGCAGGGAATGACCATTCCCTTTTTATCCTCTCTGCAACATTATCCTCATCCCCCATCTTCTCCTGTCTTGAGAGCTGTAGTTTATGTCATTCCTCCTGTTGTATACACTGTATTTTCCCTTGCCTTTTCTTTTTCTGTGCATTTTCAGGAAGGGCTAAAAGGGCACAAAACACCCAAAAGCTCACTGCCATAACCCCCAGTGCAGAAATGGCCAGCGTTAACTTTCTGCTCCACGGATCTCACAGGCTACATGCTGCAGCAGCAATGGGACCATCATAAAATCTGAATTGCAGGGTAACCATAAACATTTATTGAATTCTTTGACAGAGCCAGAGTACTGATGCCATACGTGACATATGTTATTTTATATTATTAATTATTTGACATTATCATGCCAATTATGTATATGATTTTATAACAAGCAAATGTCTCCTCCTTCCAACCCCAATTACTCTTGCAGTAGGCTTCTAGAAGCACTTGCAGCTAAGACCACAAAAATACCACTCAGATTCCAAGAGGCTGTTAAAATTAATATGACCAGTGACCCTTTCACTGACAATTTTCTGAACAGACCTCATGACAACATGCTGTCAAGCATCTGGAAAAGCCATTATCACTTCCCAAGTAAACAATACACATTTCCCAACAGTCCATAATTATATATTTACTTTGCCTCTAATTACACATCTGCCTGCTGCTTCACAATTAGGAAATTAAATGTGTGCTATGTAACATCTCATTTATTTCAAACACAACCTCACCACCACTCGTGAAAGACAACCTTACAGAAAAGTAAGAGGAATTCTTCTAGAGCTTTGGAAATAAGCAGCCAGCACTTGTTTTACTTGAGCAGTAGGGCAGTAACAGCCAGGAATGTGACCCATCGGGGACTTTGAAGTTTGGGTTTGTTGTTTAACACCGTATTTAAGTTATATGTTTTCAAACTGCTAACATCCACTCGAGCAGCCGTGAGCCCTTCTTTCCTCCCAGGGAGGCGAGGCAGGGTGGAAAACTGAGCATAAACATATTTGAGCAGCAGGTTTTAATGTTCATAGTCCCTTCTTCTCCTCAACAGACTGGGAACTTGGGGCTTATTGTCCTGCACAGCCACGTTAGGGCAGGAAATTGGCCCAACAGGACAGGAATTTGCTTCTCACTCCTGTGCTACCACACAGCAAAGTGACCTACTTGGATCTTAGGAAAAAAAAGTTTTAAAGAAGATATGAATTAAAAAGCCTTTCACTTCAAAGAGCAAATGTGAGGCTCAAAACTTCCTCTGGCATCCTCATCCAGATAATACTCTTGATGTGATTTCACCTCCTTGATAGCCTGTTAGTAATTTTTTTCCAATATATATGTAGCTCAACCTCATATTTGTAATTATTTCATGTTTTGTCTGATCTCATGTGTTGTGGACACTTAGTTTTCCTGAAAGGTACCCGGAGTCAGTATTTCCTAGCCCATAACCTAAAAGTACAATATTTTAGTAAAAGATGCGTCGTTTTCTTCCTGTGTGCATCAAGGCAATAGCTCACAAACCACCAAGTCACGCTTTGAGAGCGACATACAAAGTCATCTCTCAAGCTGTTGGGTAGGAGATAAAGCACAGGGGATGGAGGAATTATGGCCAGCTCAAGCAATAAAGCAACAGATGTTTAGTTCTGGGCTTTCAAAAATAGATCTGTCTTTCTCCTTCCACCAACAGCAAGAGTGGTGCACCAGAAGCAAGGGAAACTAAAGGTTCAGAGCCTTTGGGATCTTTTAATTAGTCTTTCCCATTCATTTACTCACACTTGAAGTCATGGCTGGTTACTGATTCCCATGAGAACTGTGCTTCAAGTGTGGGTGAATAATTTCTGGAGATCGGGGCAAGTGTTGGAGATAGATTGAGCTATACCTCAAATTAAAATGAAATGAGGCTTATGCAGCATGAGATTTGCTTACCCTGACCGAGGGTTAAGCCTGGCAACTGCTGTTGCCTTTTTTGTTGAAGGCAACAAAAAATGAGATTTTCTTTAAAAAAAACCAATAAAATCATTGCTTCCTTGTGGGAGAGAGAAAGAAGGAAACATTTTTTGAAAGATCAGATCTCATCTTACATTTCAACAGCAGTACTTTATAGAGATTTCCTCTAAAAGCCATTAATGAACCAGAACCTTGCAGTGCTCCTGTATGCTGTTCTGGTTTTATAGAAGGAAACTGGGACAGAGAGTGGAGATGGGTTTTTAAAGTCGTATGTTAGTGAAAGAGCCAAAAAGCCCCTTCGATCCAGTTTCCAGTCCTGTGCTTTGCTGGCTAAGGTCTCCTGCTTGATTAAAACACAGCTGAAGGATTTCTCAACACAAAAATAATCGACCATTCCGCCACACTCAGGGTCGACAGAAACAGGACGTGGTGCCCCTTTTCCTAAGAAGTTCCACTCCCTGGCTCTTGTTAACCTCTCGGAAGACACTCACCCGGTTGTGAAACTTGGCACTGCGATAATACTTGGGTGACAAGTTGAAGACGGTGTAGTGGTCAGGATGTCTGGAATCCAAAAATGTCCGGACATCTTCGATGTGGTTTCTGAATCCCAGCTCGACGCCTACAGCAGGAAAAGACATCACTAGAAAAGTAAGAAGAAGCCAGGCTGAGTGTGCACCATAACGTGTTTACGGACTTCTGAACCCTGGGATATTGCAAGTTTTATTTATCCCATAAGCAGTACTTACCTATGATTCTTGAGGTAATGTATGAAATATCTAGCTCTCCCTTGGTGTAACTGAAAGAAGACAAAGCAGGAGACAGACATTATGCACACGTTTACAGAAAACAGCCTATTACAGGAAGCAGGAGAAGAGTGTTTTCCCACAAAGATCGGCTTCTGATGCAAGGAAGTAATAATCTTAAAACCAATTCTCTGTACTTTATCATTTATGCCTGAAGAAAAGGGTACAAATAGCTTCCTGCAAACAGTGACCCAGCCTTCCCTTCTACATATGCAATTAACTGGATGCAGAAGCTTGCAAAGAAGGTCCCTTTTCCCTTTTGTCATTAATTTGCAGTGCCAGTTTTTCAGGAGAAATCTGTAGCAGTTTGCCACTTCAAGGATCCCTTACAGCCTCTGAGGTCTTGCCTGCATTAAGTTTCTTTAATTTAGCTTAGCCCCCTATCGCTCAGAGGCAGGTAGAGTGCGAAGCACAGGGGACAATGCCAGTAGAGGTAACCAAAGCAAAGTCATCTCAGCTCTTTTTTTCTACTCCAAATGTGGTTTTAGTGAAAGGGAGTGGTTACACCAGCAAGCAGAGCCTCCTCACACAGCAAAGGGAAGGCCTACAGCGTGAGCCAGCTTTCAGGGACAAAATATGTTCGTGGTGGTTGAGTGGAATGACGGCACAGGGGTCAATGAAGGAATCAGACACCATGTGCTCCACTTTCACTGCAGTGGGTGGGGGGCTTTCCCAGGTTTCAGGATGTGGATGCTCACTTACTACGAAGGTTAGATTTTCTTTACTTTGGTTTTCCTGCTTCCTTGAGGCCAAATGCCAGTTACGAGACAGAATCAAAGAAGTCCCTTGTGATTTTCACCCCCTTTTCCCATTAGGTTAGCTGGGAGTTTGCTATGCTGGTTAAAGCAGCAGCTCAGACTGGCTGCTAAGAATTTTACCTGCATTAGGCAGCTTGAGCTGTACCGTACCTGGCAACAGATTGCATGACCTTTGAAGATGTATCTTTCAGAGTATCCTTCAGGTTATCCTTCAAATTGCTGAAGAGTCTCCCCGCTCCTCCTTTCACCATATCTAGCAAGCCTCCCCCATAGCTGGACTCCATGTCTGGTGATGAGGCACCTTCAAGTACAACAAAATCAAAGCCAGCATCACTTTTTTGGAACAAATCCACTGAGTCAAAAAAGCCACTGCACTATTCAGACCAAACATATTCACTGCTGAACATCAAGCACAGGGTAAAACAGTTTAAAAGTAATGATTTTCCAGAGATGAGAGAGCACGTTCTTGATAGCTCAGCTCAGAAACTGTCATTGTCTCTTGATTTTGTGTATAGTTGACTGTTTTGTACCCATACAGTACAGACCACCACCATATGAGCTCCCTCACCTTTCGACCCAACCCAAAGCAAGACCAGCTCTTCAGCATGCAGCTAATTTGCCCATTGTGTCCAAGACCAAACCAACAAGCACGTCCACGAGGCTAAAAGAAAGGCACTAGTGTATGACAGCTCTTCAGCCTAACTGGCACAGCTGCCAGTCAGACCAGCTAGATGACTGAAGATTGTCTTACAGCTGTTTCTACAGATATAGAAGTCATCGGAGTGATTTTAAGTCACTGAAGAGTCCAGTTAGGTTTCCCTGAGTAGAAGAAGATAAAAAATTGGGGTTTGGTGAAGAAAGAAAGGAGTTCAGAAATTAAACTTTCCTGAGCTGAGAATGAGAACCTTTTTGGATATTTGTATGTTTGCAGCCTTAGCACAGGACTCAGCAAATTGCTACAGCTAAAGTAGAGCAGGGCTGGCCTCCTTGGTGTTTCCTTCACAGCTTGAAATGGCATGAAGCTGCAAGGTCAACAGGAGGCTAACAGAGACCAAGAGCCATTGCAAGTGTTATTTTAGTGGACTGTGATATGGCCTTAGACCTCAGGTATTTGCATTTTGCAGTTATAATAGAATAACTATTCCAGTGTCTTAACCAAGAACCAGTTCATTGCTTCCTTATTACAGCAGTGCTGTGTTAATAGCACGGTTCTTCGAAAAGTCGAAATATAATAAATTGGATGTAGACCTGAGTAAAAGGGGCTTTGTTTAACTGCAGAACTGAGTTGTTAGACACAACCAAACCTAGCAGAGATATTTGAGCTGCTTTACTTAAAAATTAAGCTGCTCTTTACTTAAAAATTTCTTTAGGTCTTTTGATCTTAGTGAACTTTGTTACTCTACTTATACATTTGCTGCCTCGTTATGTCAGATTAGTCGGAAGACCTAGACCCTCTAGCACAGCACATCAAGCAGCCTCCCTAAATGCATGCCACCCTCTCAAGTAATCTCATAATCAAGGTGGCACCACTAAGAGCTGCCTTTCCCAGGAGCGCTCAAAGTCTAAGCACATGTGTTCTGCTGTAGAGCCATGGGACGGCTGCTTTGCAAAATGAACGTGCTGGTCATTATTAATTAATCCAGCACCCAGAAATAGGGGAGATTTATCGTGGTTAGGGCAGTCTGGTGCCATTGCCAGTGCTCGTTATACATTTTGCAAAGAGATCTTCCAGCTATCACTTCTCTAGAGCATGTCCGTGAGTGGTGTTAGATACACACTTCTGCAATATTGCTCACACCATCATAATTACCAAAAGAAGTATTCTACAGGCATTCAGACTGTAAAGAAAGGTGAAAAAAACTACTTCTAAAAAAGCTCCTACCGATTTACTCTGTAGATAAGCAAACCCATTTAAATGGCACTGGCTCTTTCAAACCAGGAGTGAGCTATCGATAAATACATGTCTTTAAACTGGAGACTCTGTTGGTAAAGTGATGCTCTTTATTCTCCCACACACAGACAGTGCTTAATGCACATGAGCCATGTGCCAGACTGGTAAAATTAGAGGCCATTCCTTCTCCTCCATGGTCTCCCAGCTTCAGAAGAGAAGATGCCTTCTCAAGGCACAGGAATACTTCTTCCGCCAAACCACTCGCAAGTAGCTACTCCAAGTACGATTGGAAAAAAATATGACAAAAAAATCAAAGCAGCTCCTTCGCTCCCAAGTATGGAATCAGTGTTTGATCTCTCTTCCGAAATTTTGCTTTCTTATTACTCTGTGCTCAGAGAGCCAGGGCTGGAAGGAGGAGACAATGTTCAAAAGGTACTTTCAGTTCTGCAGGTCAATTTTTGAAAGAAAAAGAAGGCAGAAATGTAGTAACTTGGAACGAGGGAAGGGAGGCAAAAGGATCAGAGGACCAATGGTACTAGACAAATTTTTACGGTTGGAAATACTGTAGGAGAGCAACAGAAAGGCTTCAAGAGCATGGAAAGCCTAGAATCTTTAGAAATCAACCCTAAGAGAAAAAAAAACAAGTATGAGAAACTAGGAGAGAAAGAGATTTTTACTACATTTCTAAAAGAAGTAGCGTCAATTAATTCAGAGTTTACTATGTACACTAAAACAGAGAGACAGAAAGGGTGGCTAATGAGGAAACGCAAGCTAGTGCTACTTAACCAGCAGCACGAGCTAGTATTTAAGATTTAACATTATTACTTAGCTACTGTGAAGCCGCTGAGGAAGCTCACCACGTAGCAGCACTTGGTACTATACCGGGGCAGTAATTTGCTTGGGTATCTTTTAGCCACTGGATGAGAGCAGCATCCTCAGTGCTGACAAAGACAGGCTTTTTCAGTTACTAGGAATGATATGGTCTCCGCAGACTGTTCATGGAAGAATGGAATTAATACATTTAAAGGGTCCTCTGCTAGGCAGCCTCTCCTACAAAGCAGGAATACGTATAAAGGAGCAGAAAGGGTTAATGCATTAACACAAAAACCTGACAGTATATACAGAAATCTAGAAGAACAGAAAAAAAAAATTTGATTTAAAAAACCCAAGGTAGCCTGCCCCTGCATTTTTTGCTGAGTGAACTATTTCTGTGCTGAGTTCATCCTATAAATGTAGAGACCTTCAGAGCTACTCCAGACCTTTCTAAAGGACGGCTGCGGTTCCCTGGGCTGTGTACAGCAGGTGCTGGAATGGAGCACCAGGGCAGGGAGGGCTGAGCCCCACATCCCACACGTCTTCTGTGGGAATTGATCACCTTGCTGGGCGTCACCTACCACTGCCATGGCACGTCCCTGAACCACACTCAGAGACAGCTGTCTCCATAGGTTTGCTTTTCTTAAGCATAGAGTCAATGGTTGGGCTTGATGATCTTAAAGGTCTTTTCCAACCTAAACAATCCTATCATTCTATGTTAGTCCTGAGGAAAGAGTGGCTGAGTTTTCCCTCAAGCACACTGGCCAACCTGCAGAGGACTATGACCTATTGTGTGGTAGAAGGAGGACCAAGGACACTTGTTGAGTCTGAAAGGATGAGTCCAATATTGCTCCCTCTCAGAGCCCAGCAGGAAGGAGGTTCAGGTTTCACTGCGCAGATAAGATGATCACCCCTAGCTTGCTCATGATATTGAGTTAGCAGCATAATGGCATTTCCCTGCTTGGAAACATCTTCCTAGCAGAATCAGGTGGTAAACCCAGAAGAAACAGCCCTCTGAGCACAAAGGCAAAAGGCACATTTTATATTAAAATAAGGTGCTCAAGGCACATAACACCACCTCCCTTCCCTCCATCCCATCAGGAACTGCATCCCATGCGCACATTGGCTTACGCTGCAGCCAAAGCCAAAATTAACACTCACAGACCCCACACAAGCTCCAGAAGCATCTTCTGCTACAGCAGAAACAGGAGCTCGCAAGCCTGTCTGCACAGAAATAGTTTGCTGCAAGCGAACAGCGCAGGAGCCTGCCACGTGGCTTGGATCCCAGTTTTCAGCACGTTCAGATCACATTGGTCATGGGCTGGAGTTGCTATCTAGAAGTCTCATTATGGAGTCTCTATGTATATGAGATGTATCCTGTTCCTTACACGGCAAGAAGTCTATTAACCCAGTTATTGGATATTCCCCAAAAGGCTTAGTGCGCTTCAGAGCCACGCTCTGACCTGTATCCATAGCGCGGGTTTCAGAGGAATTGCTTGCTCACGGCAGCCTTTTTATTTCCTGATAAATGAACTTTTAATGTAGTGGCTTTACTGCTGCACGTGTCCTGCAAAGCATGGCAGAGATGCATGGGATAGGTCTGTTAAGCGATGGCAACAATGATTTCCTCACTGAAGCGCTTCAAGTCAATGGAGCAGTGTGGAGACTAGACAACTTCATCCACTCGCTTGACAAATTTAAGTTTGTATTTGTTCTGGCTGAAGGTACTTGCTCTGAGTTAACACCTGCTCTGAGAAGAAACTCCTTTGCCTTTAGAATAAACCTCCAAAAGTCACCAAACACAGCGACAACCCGCTGCACCTCCTCAAAAAACCCAAAATACATCATATAGCTGCATTCCTATCACAGTCCTTTCTCAGCAGCAGCCAAAGCATGGGATTTCTCTGGACAGACTAAAACTGGAGGAGTGAGAATATGTGAAGACACCAAGGTCAGGGAAGAAAGGGCAGGGG
>NW_009724512.1:56506-66716 GCF_000703405.1 Apaloderma vittatum
CCCATGCCGGAGCAAGTGGCTGCCTGAAGGGGGCTGCGACCCCGTAGGAAACCCACGTTGGAGCAGGTTGTTGCCAGAGCCTGTAGCCCGTGGATAGAGAGAGAAGCCCAGGCTGGAGCAGGCTGGCTGGCAGGACTTGTGTGACACCGCAGGGGACTCGCACTGGAGCATTTTTCCCTGAAGGACTGCACCCCATGGAGAGACTCATGTTGGGGCAGTTTGTGATGAATTCTCTCTCATGAGAGGACTCACGATGGAGAAAGGTGTGTGAAGATGGTCTCCCATGAGAGGGACCCCACAATGGTCCAGGGGAAGAATGAGGAGTCCTCCCCCAGAGGAAGAAGCAGTGGAGGAAACAGCATCGGATGAACTGACTGCAGCCCCCATTTGCTGTCCCCCTGCGCCGCTCGTGGCAAGGAGGTGGATAAATTGGGATTGATACTAAGCCCAGGAAGAAGGGAGGGATGGGAGGAAGGTGGTGTGGGTTTTTTTAAGATCTGTTTTTATTTCTCACTATTCTTCTCTGATTTGTTCTTTCATAAATTTAACTAATTTCCCCCAAATCAAGTCTGTTTTGACTGGAACGGTAAATGCAAGTGATCTCCCTGTCCTTATCTCAAACCACGGGCCCTTCGCTCTATATTTTCTCCCCCTGCCTAGCAGAGAAGGGAGGTGATAGAGCGGCTGTGTGGGCGCCTGGCTGCCAGCCAGGGTCAAACCACCACAGATGTGCAGTGCAGGAGAACTCCTCCTCCCAAGGCACAGAGATTGCCAAGATAGTGCAACAAATGCTGCATCCCTATAGACACGTCGCACCGTAGTGGCTGCACAGCTTCAGAGAATGCTGTGATCACCAGGGAAGTTCAAAAAGATGCACTCCTGTATGTGAGTGGCTGAGCACGGCTCCTCTGCCTGCTGCGCCGCCGTGCCCTGCTCACCAAAGGCACAGGCATCAGGCCAGAGAGATATGAAGTGCTTTAGCAGGCCAGCTTTGGGGTATTGGGAGCTTAAGGAGAGACTAACACTCGCTGATATGGTCAAGAGACCCATTATCATCTGTCTTTCCCTTAATAGAGCAAAGCCATCAAACTGTATAGATTAGCCAAACTGGGAAACTCATCTTCTGCACATGGAAAGAGAAAGAAATCATGCTGCATCCAAAGGGAAAACACCTCCTATATCCTCATGAAGGACCACTCGCCTCAACTCCTCTTGCTGCAGTCCCACAAGTAGTGTTTGTGCTTACTCTCAAAAGCAAAAGACACTTAAACCAGTCCAGCTTTAAAACCAGCAGAGTTTCAGGGCCAGAATTGGGTGAATGAAGCAGGTGTGACCCTGTGGGTTGGGAGGCACCAGCCACCATCACCTGCAGCCAGAGGTTTCACAGGAGCACTGAGGAGCCGGTAGCAGAGGATTCCACATTAACACCAGCTGATGGAAATGCTTGCTTCTTGGGATAAGCGAGAAATGCCCAATTTAGAAGCTTTCCCTGCAAGATCTTCATGTCAGTGCCCTCGCCTGCCTGGGGGGTCCCTGAGCACCACCCTCCCCTCCCAGGCAACCCACAAACCCTGCAAACCGCAGGGCATGAATTCCAGCTCCCCAGAGGATTCAGAGGGAAATGAGTCGACTTTAAAAGGCATTTAAGACTGTGTCAGTCAGAATATTTATGCTGATGAAGCACTACTTAGCTTGAGAGCAGGGAGGTGAAAGCAAGATGTCTAGAAATTGAAGATGGGGCAGAGAAGCACTGCGTTTCATAGGTTACTTAGAAAGAGCAAACAGACCCTTTGCCTCTAAAAGCCAGACAAAAAGCAGACATGAAACCGTAGGAAAGGAAGCAGGTTTACCTCAGTTTGCCCAGACTATATGTAACAGCATTGTCAAAGTACTACTTTTTTTTGCTCAGAGCTGCTGCCTGTGCTTTCCTTAGAGATGGAGCGAGGAATGAGCTAAACCTTCCCCATTCCTCAACACAGTTCTTCTTTAGAAAAGCATTAAAGCTTCATCTCCCACCATCCCAAAACAAGGCGTTACTTTGGGAGCATTAAATGCTCCTCTGTATTCTCTTTTCTACGGTACTGCAAGAGTCTGACACCATGATGAGAAAGAACTTTTTAGCTGCTGTGCAATGCCCCAAATTCCACATTTCTGGAAGGTTTTAGCCCTTCACTGCAACCCTCTTCTCCTCACAAAGCATTTCTGGGGTGGGGGGTTGTTTGCTTGTCTTTTTCCCCTTGGACTATTACCAGGGCATGGCATGAAAGGGGAGCAAGGGATGGGGTGGAGGCAGCTCTTCGTCTTGGCAGAAAGGGCCCTTTTAAAGGTCCCCGAACTGAAAGAAGTTGAGCTGCTGTTGTTGTGGCTTCAGCAACAAAGCCCGAATTGTTTTTAAGGAACACTCACCAAAAAATGATACTATTTGTGCTCCTGCCTCCCCCCTCCAGCAGCCACAGCTCACGTTCCTCCCACACGCAGCTCTCCCAGCAGAGCCTGTGCAAAGCGGGACGTGATTTCACCCCAGTATCAAGGGACACAAAGCCAGGCTGCCGCGACCCCAACGATGTATTTATGGGCTTCACCTCAGCTCGTGTGCAACCGGGAGGAGGAGCAGCCCTGGCGCAGGCACTGCTGCCGCAACATCATTACAGCATCCTCCTATGGGTACCTCATGTATGGAGGGGTGTATGTCTGCAAAAAATGGACAGACAGACAAACCGACCCAGGGAGTCATCACATCCCTGGGTGCCCACCGCATCCCCAGCTCCTGCCGTTCCCCACACCGAGCCCATCTTCCATGCTCAGCACTTTGACTTTCAAGGGATCACAAATCAATTTGCAGACATTACTGGAAGAGTTTCGACTCCAGTTTCAAAGGGGAGGGCAGCAGGTATTTCTGCACGAGAATCTCCGAGCCCCTCTGCATCCAGTGACAATCGATAGCGTTTAGATCCGAGGGCTTCATTTGCCAGCCACATTTTCTGAGCCCAGTTCCAACACCCTGAAGCCTAAGCCTCCTGAAGGGTTCCTTCCAGCACATAGCTCTCTTCTGGGCAGCTGGGCTTTATCACATTTAAGCAAAGACTCTAAAATCTATGCTATTATATGCATTTACATTCTGTCAGATCAGTCGTAGCCCAAACGTCATCATTACATCAACTTTTTAATAGGCAACGAATAGTGGTTTGCAAAGAGGCTGGGGAGAAATCAGCAGCAACGGAGGCAGCTGAAACAGTAACAAAGGAGCATTTGCAGGAAAGGAGAGTGCTTCTACGTTCAGAAATGACTTGGGAAGTTCCTCAGATTCATACAGACCCTGAAGACTGATTTTCTTCCCTTTTCTTTTTTTTTTTTTGCTACCAGTCTCATCTGTCCCCTCCTCCACCGCTGCCCCAGATTCCTGGTAGAGTTCGGTTCCCTACAAGGCTGAGCACAGATATCTCAAAATGTTATTCTTTAAAAATTAACAGCAAAACATGTGCAGAGCAGAACTGCAGGACAACAGCAGCAGAACAGGCTTTTGCCATTTGCTAACCCCATCGCCGAGATCCCCAGACCCAGGCTTTGCTCATCCTGATGCTTTAAAACACATAGTGGAGGCATGCAAGTGAAAGGCTGCTTTAGCAAGTGAAATCCCCAAGAAAAAAGGTTAAAGCCCAGTAGAATGACTTCGTCGTGGCCAAAGGGAAGTTTAAGAACAAGTTATGAAGGTGTTCGGGCTCTGTAAGGGTGCAGGGAAGCAGGAGATGCTCTTCAAGCCAAGGAGCCTAATGCAAGATAAGGACTTGTCAGATCACAAATGACAGAAGATCACAAACCAATATTATCCTTCACCCCCAAACCTGCGCAGTTTGGCTATTTTACAATAAGTGTATTAACGACAGGATAAGCAGAATAGTTCTTTCCTAAGCAAACAACTAACATAAGACACAGGCACAGACAATAAAATGAACAGCAGTTGTATAAGCAATGCTAGGCGAGGTGTGGAGAGGCTGGGCAACAGGAGATGAGCACAGAAAGAGTTTTTCAGCTTTCAGGAGGCATGGGCAGGCAGCTGGCAAAGCCATTGCTCCCCAGTTAGCATCTGCCTCTTCCATCGCCAGGACCGGTTCAGTGCATGGAGAGTTCAGCACACCCGCATCCTGTGGTGCGGACATCCCAAGCATGAAGATGTCTTCAATAATTTATTCAAGTGAGGGAGCAGTTGGGTGAGGTTTTTTGTTGTTTCTTTGGGGTTTGCTTAGTGCAACTTTCTAGAAATTAGCTGGCACTGCACTTATCCAGACCTTTTTGGCGGAATAGATGGAAACTGCCTCAAGACCCAAAGCTGCGTTACTACCTGCCCTAGAACTTCCGGGCAGTTCTAACAGATGGGTCACCCTGTGCTGTTCAGCCCTTCTCCCTCCCAAAAAAGACGAGCATCTTTTCCAGATGAAGTTAGGCTGGGAAAATAAAGCCATTATAGGCTTACAAGGGGCTCGTGTAGCCCAGACACTGGGAGGAAGGGGAGGAGATAGAAGCTCCTAAAGGAGATGCTTTGAAAAGGAATAGATTTCAGTTCGTGCCTTAAGGAATTGCTGGCACGGGAAGATTTTGGTGGGTTTCATGCTATTGGGTACCATAGGTCCAGGCAGGCAGCACTGCCTCCGTCCTCGAGTCCTGTTCCAGCCTCAGGAAAAGCTATATTTCCCCTCCTGCAAGAAGCCACGGACCCTTTCTGTGCCTCAGCTCTGTGTGTGTGAGCTGGGACAGGATCCCCGACCTCCCCTGGGAAGCACTCGAAGCCACTGGCAGCACATAGCACGCTGTAGGGCAGAGAAGCTCAAAAACTTCTCCTTGTGCTTTTCTACGACAAAGTGCTAGAACTAATATTGTATGAGCCCAAGGCTCTTTATCTAAATGTTCATTTGAGAGTGCCTAAATCTAAACTTCATGGAAATTTGAAGAATTAAGCTATTTTTGCTTTTGCTTGAGAAACAGTAACTAAAGAATGCTGCTTGCACCCAGTACTGTGCTGAATTTGTTTCATTTGTTATGTATTCTCCCTCCTGAAGCTCATACTACAGTGAACAAAACGCATGAGGCTGGAATACTGAACTACTAACACAAGCATGAGACTGGTCTTTAAAGTTGATTGACATTCTCTCTGCTTCTCTCTGTCAAAACAACAAAAAAAAAGAAAAAAGAAAAGCACCACTGCCAACATCCAATCATTCAAGTGTCCAAAAAACACCAACCAAACAAAAGAGTTATTAAACCGAACCTCCCTGTTTGAAAATGCAGCTAGAAGAGAATACAATACAACATTGTCAGCAACGGTCTTTGTCCCTGTGCCAGTGACATGGAGATGTCTCTCTTCTGACTCCGTGAAAAGGAATCACCAGAGTACGAGAGATTCTGTTTGCAAGTGTAAAGCAGTTCAAGAAATCTCAAGTTCAACAATTGCATTTTATTTAAAATGTGTTTCCTCTGAGGTTACTTTGCCTGAGGAAGCACGTAGCACAACCAAGTCTATCCCCGGAGTGTTTAAAAGCTATTTTCTAGATTGGTTAGTTTATAAACACTAGAGAAAAGAGGTTTTTCCTTTTGTAACCTGTATCCTTGCTGTTACTTTTGTATCTTATTTCCTCCTTCAGTGCTCAGCCAGCTGCTAAAAAGCATTACTGAATGCCACAGCAACCACCTAAATAAATTGCTTCTTCACTGCTTGCTCCTCCTCTTGTGAGCACTTTCAGGGCCTCAAAAATAAAAAGACAAAAGGTGACTACGTAGATGCTCTTCTCAGAATTTGTTTTTTGAACTTGCCATGTTTTGCGTCCCGCCAGCCTCATCTCTAGTGCCTCCTTATCAACCCTTCCCTCCATCCTCAAATTTCCAACCCAAGCCCAGAACTGGCTGCTACCAGTAACGTACAGAGTTATGCACCATGACCGTGTTACTACATGGCATCTAGAACATTCCACAGGAGTTGTTTAAAACATTAGCTCCTGAGCATTCAGCTCCCAGTGTAAAGGCACGTGATAAAGTTGCACCGAGCTTTAATGCTCACCTGAGGCATCGCAGAACTGAAACACAACCTACGTCTGTCTGAACAGACCACACTGTGAGATTTAAATCCAAGTTTTAAACCACACTCTGACCAGTAATTCATTCTGAATGGCTTAAGCCTGGCAAAGTTAAAAGCAGCTGAAGATAAGGTCATCACATGAGCATCACTATGGCCACCCCACCTGAAATAAAGTTTCTGCTCTTGGCTCCTTTGAGCTAAACCCAAGCCTAAGAGGGAGGCACTCAACATCACCGTGGGCAGAAACTTCCATTTATGCTGCCCGTGAGCACGCAGGTACCCCAAGCTATACTTTGAGCAACTTAAATCATCACCACTTCAGTTAAACAGCTCATGCTAGCACTCCTCTGGGTGGCATGGGTGATGGTGGCAGAAGAATTATCAATGCTCCTAACCAAGAACTGTTCAACAGTCCCAGAGACTTTGGAAAATTCTATTTTCCCAGGCTCAGCCACTGCACGCAGCCTGGCCAGACCCTCCAGCCCGGTGCTGGCGCCCTCAGCATGCTGGCACAGGGGCACAGTAGGGTCAAAGAGCCCCTGGGGAGCCCCTCTGTACCATCTCCCTTTCCAGCTATGGTCAGATCTTGCCTTCCAACAACAGCCCCCACACATACACAGATGCTCTTAGTTCCCAGCTTTTTTTTTTTCCCCTTTTGACACTAAGCAATACAAGTCCAAAAAAAATATTAAACCAATAATCATAACCACTCAGAAGGTAGAGCAAAGCTGTAACCGCTGATTATTTTCATTGCGAGAAGCTGTTTATGAGATTGCAAGCCCACATTAAGAAATAATACTTTAAGATCTAATACTTCAAATTACTTTAAAAAAAAATTAATAGAAAAACCCAACAGGGGCTCACTTTCTCAGCTCATGTGAGTTAAGTGTCATTGCAGCGACAGCAACTACAAACCAACGGCAATTTGCCCCAGAATTGCTAGCACTTTACCTTCAGCACAAATCCTCACCTGTCTACCTTAATTGCTTAATATTAATCTACACCCACATCTTCCCGAGAGGAAAGGCTGTTTTTCTATGCCCAGAGTGCCCTGCCCTGGTGCAGATGAAGTAAAATATGAGGAAGGTTTGATTCTCCAACTACCCGACCTCGTCGAAGATGCTATTTTTCTGCATCCAGAGCTGCTGGGCCACATGCGAGCGCACTATTTAAAAACAGGAAAGGGAAAAAAAACACCAAAAAACCAACCAACCTGAAATGTAGAGGAGGTGTGTAAGTATGTAACGAGCTCTGATTTGGCTGGGGCACCTCAAGGGTTTCACCTTCAGGGTCTTCTACCCAATTAGGCAGAAGAGGGGCTCCCCCAGCCCCACCAGAACTCCGTCGCACCATAACGTGCCACCAACCTATCTCACCCTTCTCCTTCCTGAGGAGTTTGGGTCTCTTTTCCCCCCCAAGGGAAATATGCTCTACCACTGCCCACCTTGGGAGTTTAGGCTTTGGCACCCTCAGTGAGAGGAGTCTCAAGTATTTAGAATAGGAATATATTCTCTCCTTCAAAAAAACAAAACACAGAAGGTAGGCAGTGTTTTTTTCCGTTGCTCCTCTTAAGCCAAAACCCCAGTCACCTTATTTTCCTGCTTTTCTCTTCCACTTCTCCCTAATTCCCCACCACCATAATTATCCATTTTCACACTGCATTAAAGATAAATCATGTCCCACAATCCACAAGCTTCAGTTACCCAATCGCTAGAAATCATGAGGGCACCTGAGAGGCAGGCACAGTTCTCTAGGCTTTTAGAATTTCATACTTGGCAAAGGAAAACATCTTTGCAATGAACTGATAAAAAATTAGGCATTTACCAGCATAAAGTGTTCCAATGAACAAGGCAGATACCAGTGTGGACTTCAGGTTTAGAATGGAGCATCACATTCAGTAAAGCTTTTTTTTTTTGATTTTATGTGAAGAAACACTCACCAAAGAGCATTTATTAAACAGATAGGATATTAAAAAAATAAAAATAAAATCCTATAAACTCAATCCAAGGGCCACATTGAGGCCTGAGGTCTGTTGCTGCCGAAGTGCCAGGTGTGTCATTTATAGAGCCTGTAAAATTTAGGCAGTGAGAGCGAACTGAAGGAAGCAAACTCTGGATAATACAGATTTCTTCACTATCAGCTTCCAAATCCCAGGGACAGCCCTAGAGCAAGCCCACGTGTTTAAGGGGAGAACATCCTAGAAACCGAGAGAGGTCATTCAGACAATTAACGCATCCATACAATTAACGCCCTGAGCACCTTCATAATGCCCGAATCCTTGCGACAGCCAAATATTGCACAAAACCTGTAAATAAAGGTATTGGTGAGGGCTTTTTTTTTTCACTCTGCTCGGCAGGGCTTGAAGAAACAGAACAGAACGACTGCAACAGCACCACTCAACTAATGTTGAGCTGCCACTAGACAAAAGGCAGGACTTGCCAGGAGATTCAGCACTCTCCCACACCTGGCTGGAGGCAAACTCCACCTTCCACCACACTAATGCCTTTGGTTCTTAAAGTTCTAGGGAACTCATTCAGGTAATTGCTTTAACGACAGTGATATCAAACCATCTCGGCAGAATCTGAATAACAGTAACGCAGCTGCGAGCAAGGATCTCCTGGCACGTACTATGATTGCTGTAGCAGAGGTTTCACAGCAGCAAATCTGAATACATTTCAAAATCCAGGAGGAAAGAAAAAGTTAAAAAACCCCACCAAACGAAGCCAACCCCCAAAAGAACTCTTGAAAGCAAATTCAAACAGCAAGGGAGAAGAGGAAAACATACAGCAGAGATGGGAAAAAATAAAGCAAGGCAAAAGTTCCCGCTCAAGCTGAGACACAGATTATTAGGGGGTTTTCCCCTCAAGAAGAGGTTACCACATCAAAACAAAGGTAATATTTTTTAAATACTAGCTGTCTTGGACCCACCCCTTTCTGTCATGGAGCAGCACAGGTATTGCTGCAAGATTTCCCCTGTGACAACAGACAGACATCACACTTAGTGCCCCTCAAGTAAACCGGGTATTGCCCTGGACAAGTTTTATTTTCAGAAGTTCTTTGCAAAGGGTGTAGATGTTCACTGCAATGGGCACATCTAACCCACCAGAACCGGTGTGTTTTCAGAGATTGCTTAAAAACCATCAGGTGAGCACTCTCGATTACGAGTTATCTGAGCAAATTTGAACCTGTGATTTAGAGGTGAAGAGAGGTCTCTATCCCATTACTAGTCGTAAAGACCATCTGTTCCCTTACTCCCTGATTTAAAAAAAAAAAAAAATTTAAAAAAATGGTGCATGCATGCAGCACATCACCTATCAGAATTAATCCAACTCAGTTTGATGAGGAAAACAGATAAATAAAGCAATGTGATAATTCTGGGAAATAAGTCAGCTGAGGGGGGAAGACCCCAATACCATTTTACCTCCAGAAAATAAGATAGTGGGGGGGGGAAAGATCCCAAGACCATTTTACCTCCAGAAAATAAATCAGTTGGGGGGGAAAAAACTCCAATACCATTCTACCTTCAGAAAATAAGTCATGGAGGGGGGAAGACCCCAATACTATTTTACCTTCGGAAAATAAGTCAGTTGGGGGGAAAAAGATCCCAGTACCGTTTTACCTTGAGAAAATAAGTGAGTGGAGGGGGGAAAGACCCCAATACCATTTTACCTCCAGAAAATAAGTTGGGGAGGGGGGAAGACCCCAATACTATTTTACCTTCAGAAAATAAGTCAGTTGGGAGTAAAAAGATCCCAGTACCGTTTTACCTTGAGAAAATAAGTCAGTGGAGGGGGGAAAGACCCCAATACCATTTTAGCTTGAGAAAATAAGACAGGCGGGGGGAAGGACCCCAATACTATTTCACCTTCAGAAAATAAGTTGGGCAGGGGGAAAGACCCCAATACTATTTCACCTTCAGAAAATAAGTCAGTGTGGGGGGAAAAAGACCCCAATACCATTTTACCTCCAGAAAATAACTCAGTGGGGGGGCGGAAAGACCCCAATACCATTTTACCATCAGAAACCCCCACCCTATTTCTTTTTTTAAGGGGAGGATGTGGACAACGGGGGATTCCCAACCCTCCCCCCTCCCCGGACAAAGGGCCTCTATTGTCCCCGGCTACAACAACCTCCGATGCCCAC
>NW_009724513.1:0-36060 GCF_000703405.1 Apaloderma vittatum
CATCTCTTCCCTCAAGGGAGTCCACAGCACCTTTGGTTTTGTTGTTTTTCTTTTTAAATGGCATTAAACAAAATTACTTGGACAATGTGTGTCACTTCTAGGACCTACCATAAGGGTAATATATAGAGTATTATGATACAAGATGACACAATATCTTACTGCTTCAAAGGAAAGAAAAAAGAAAAAAAAAAAAAACCACCAAAACACAAAGCCTCATAAATATTTTTAGCTAGACTAGCAGAGATAAGAAGGCTACAATGAAGTTTCTAGGCAGTCAGACACCTAAGTTTCACAAGGCTTTTGTGTTTAAGGAAAAGGAATACGCAAAACAAGCAAGGCTTGTTTTACTCAAAAGGTCAGCCAGTAACTGCAGTATCCCCTTTGCCCTGAATATCACTCAGGTGACATTTCACAACTCCGATTATGAAAACATGGAATAAATTCCCCCTCCCTGCTCATAGCACTTGTCTCACCTCAGTGCTTGTGCTCATCTCACCTCTCCAGGGTGTCCTTTACTCTCCCGACCTCCCATCTACTGCAGGGCTGCTGTCCATTGCTCTCAGCTCCCCAAATACTTGCAGAGAGAAAGAGCTTTGGGATTTTCACCCATAAATAGAGGAACAAGACATGCCTAGCATGCTAATTAATCCCATAAGCAGTTTAGCTATAGCCGAGGGGTTTTTTATGATTACATATCAGAAGAAAAAACAGCAACCAGGAGCTGCTGCCAGGGAACAGCAGGGAGGAAAGTAAACACCGCAAGACGGGTAGCACTGTCCGACTGCAGTGACCTGACCTTTCCATACTAAACAAAACCTCTTACATATGCTGCACTTCAGTGGGGGACAGGGCTCAGGCAGGAAAACAAAGAAAATGAAGGAAATAGCTTATGTGTCTGTTACATGGGGAGGCAGTGAAAACAGTGCCAAGCAAGTGTACATCATCATAGTAACTAATAGACGTTGCTTTGAGTGACCACATGAATCTAAATGCAAAGGGAAAATAATTTGGTACCATTAGTGAAAGCACTGAATTAAGACAAAAATACGAGGGCAGTCTGCTCAAAGTGTTTTAGACCTGTGGATGTGCAGGAAGGCTGTATCACACTGATGCTATGCCAAAAGCATTCGCAGAAAGAGAGACACAGATTAGAGGCGAAGTCTACACAGAGCCTGAAGTGGCACAACAGAGAGAATCAAGGGAAAACATCAGGATGGGGGAATATTCAAAGATAAAGGAAATACAGTAAGCAAGAGCTAGCACAAAAAAACACTGTGAGGTAATGGACACATGTTGAACTTAAATGGTCAAGAAACTTTTTTCCCTCCCAATTTTTATTATATATATTTATTTTTTGTATAGTTTGTTCACTCATCCTCTTGCCAGGACAGAAGAAGCTACAGGCAACAGACAACCAGAGCAAGGGCGTCCTCTTACTTTCTAGGTCATCTCCAGTGTTCACATTGAGCACGCTGCAGCTACATAACACTTCCAAATCTGCTAAATCCGAGCTCTAGATCTTACCAAAAAGTGGCACAGCTGCCTATGTCACTTCTTTCTTAGATATGTACACACCTGAAAAACAAGCAAAAAAAAAAATAAAAATCAAAGCTCGGAGCTTGAGGCAGGTGTGCCAGCACCACATTCTCCTCCAGAACAGGCTCTCCCCAGCATTTCACCTGCAACCAAGTACTGAGCAATTTAACTGTATCTTTTCAGTGAATTGAGCTGTTAAATATTAGAATAAAAAGAAAAAAGCTGTAAGAAAAGAGGGTTTTTTGGGTTTTTTAATAGTGAAATTTTCTTCTTAGAGCTGTGTAGTGTGTCACCATTATTTTTCAAATGCCTTCAGGGCTAAACCTCAGAAAAAAGAGCTTTGCATATGAGAATACCACCAGTGCCTTCAAAAATACATACAAGACACTATATAATATTGGGAGCCAAAAACAGCAAAATCACAGAAGATAATTTTATTTTACATCAGTGGAGAAATTGGATTGTTCAGAAAGACTAACACTACCTTACACTACAGAGTACCTACGACACTATCTGCTAGTATTAAAAGAATTTCAGGAATGTTTCCATTATAATACTGATGTTTTCAATTTATGACAACTCTTCGGAGCAAGCTCAGACAGCATATCTCACCATAAGCAATCTTCTCCACGCCCCAAATATAACAGGTTTAAATAGAAGTTCATTTATGTTAAACCAAGTGAGAAAGAAAAAAAAAAAATCTTCCCTCACAAAGAAAAATAATTCTTAAAATGTCAAACGATTACAAGCAGTTCTAGCAGTAATAATTCTGAACTCAGAGATGAAGCCTGGCACATTAATATCCACCTCTGGGAAAGCCAAGAGACAAGCAAATTGCTCCACAAACATCTCTAGCTTATTACTAGCTACGATGATTTCATGACAACTTATTGTAACTGTATGTTTTTACAAAGCACAAAGCAGAAGCTACTGTGAAGCTGAGCTTGATTTTACAGTATAATTTACAGTATTTTGCAACTTTCATGGTCACACTGCATCTGCAAGGAAAAACCTGCCTGGCATTTGGACTTTACCAAAAATGCCACATTTCAAGGTTCACTTTTGGTGTTGTGTTTCTGTTAAACATTTTAGTTTCCTTACAGATATATTTCTATGAAATTCAAACCCCTTAAACAACAACTAGCACAGGTTATTTGGTGACAATGTATATGAGAATGAGAATTAACTCCTGAATACTTCAGAGAACTACTTTTAAATGATAAAGGAATGTAGAAAAGCAGGAACCCTCAACACACTGAGTGAAGATTTTCAGAAGAGGTGACATAGGAAACCTATTTTTGGGCAGTCAACTTTTGACATCTTTAGAAGGACTTCATTTCAAATCAGGATGAACACTTACATCTAGAGAATAGGATCTTTAAGAGAAAAATCAGGTATGTAATACACTAATATACCCAAATTTTCACAATGCTTTATAATCTCCTCACTTATTCACTGAACAGAATGTTTCCTTTCCATACCCTCTCACAGCTAGTTATAAACAAAATCAAACATAGAAGCAAACATTCAGAAATCTTCTAATTTCCTGCTAAGTGACCACTGCTAGCTTTCAGGGAGACAAGGAAGAAAAAAGAATTACTTTCAAGATACTTAGTGTATTGTTTCAGAATGATTCTAAATATTGTTTTATTAAATACTTGCAACGGAACCATAGCTGTATCTTATAAGGTCATAGTAATGTCAGGAACATTAAAAAAGTACTTGGGCCCTGTCAGCTTTTACCAGCCTGCTTCCTAAATTGAGCAACAATTTTTTTGTACTTACGTCTTACTCAATATTCAAAACACAGCACACATTAAAAAGCTAATGATAAAAACAGTCTCAGATGTAACGAAAAAGATCATATGGTGCAATATTATTTTAAAGAGATTGCTATAACTAATTTCAACATGTACATTCCACAAAAAGCTTCATGTTGTTCATAGAATTCGTCCTGAGATATGAACAAGGAATCCAAGATAAAGAGCTTTTCTTATCAAGGAGCTTTTACTTATCAGGCAACACTCGAGAATTTAGCACGAGAAAGTTCTTTCATCGGTCAAGCCACAGAGGAGGTTAGATTGCTGGTCAGCTTGGAAGAAGAACTAGTGAACAGGGCTGGGTTAAGAGAAGCCAGTTACAGTCTCAGCTCAGCTTTTTGCAAGTCCTTTATCTTCCACTTCAATTTTCGTCTGGAGATTAGGTTTATGTTCACCTGTACATATGAAAGCTCAAGAGGAAAACATACCGCATAGGTTTTAATCACTAAGATTCAATTTAGAACTTAATCCCTCCAAAGTACATTAAGAAAGCACAAGAAAGGGGATTCAGTTCTTCAAATCTAATTGCATGCATTTGTACTCCAAACTCAAGTCTCAATACACAAAAAATTTGTATAGGATTGCTGACTTTCCTCTTACCTAACAACTAGAGCCTACTAAATCACCAGTTACTAATGAAAGCAGAATAAAGAACTACTACATTCTTCCTTGAAGCACACACAAAGACAATTAAGCCAGCAGCAAACATCAATACCTTAAGTTAAAGGGTCTATTTTTGTATTTTGTATAACTTATTTCCACTGCAGACTCATCAGCAATGAAGAAGTTTACATATTTATTTCCCTTCTAAAAGAGGAATTTTCCTTAAAAAATACTCACCACACCACACCAGTAAAATAACAAAAAAACACTCAACCTCAAAATTATAAGCAGTTCAAATCAATAATAACTATTTTTAATCCTCTGAATCCTTAACACAAAACGAGCACAAGGCTTCAGTGGTGACACAGAAGCCAAAACCAGAACAAGACACAGAGGAACGTGTAACTGGCACTGAACCACACCTGACCTTCCTGAGACCTCAAATGCAAAGAAAAGCACAATATAGTATCTTGCATGATCTTCTCCCAAGCACCAGAGTTGGAATGCTTGGAGGAGTAATGGTGGAAGGTCAGAAACACACTCAGACAAACAGCGTGAAATACTCAAATATGTGATGTCTGATCAATCAGATCAAAGTTTAAATACTGTTACAGCTATAATGCAATCCACTTATTTTAAGAGTTTTTTCCTGAGAGTCCTTATTAACAAGTACATTAACTGCAGGTGAACTAAAGACTGGGAAAGCACGAACAGAAGCATGATACTACTGTGTGGACTCCCTTTCAGACCACACAACTCCTGCACTACCCTCCTACATCTGCTTGAAGCCACTCAAGTGCTTCTTTATGAACTTCCTGAACTCATCCAACAAACAGCTTCAGGATTCTAGAAGTGGTATTTTTATTCAAACCATTATGTTGTACCTTTTCTGCAGCACTGAAGTACTAGCCAACTTTGCAAATTCTTCCAGGGTGTGACTGAGGTTTTTTTCGACTAGGTTTTCCATTTTGTTTGCAGTTGGTTGCTATGGTTTTGCTGAGGTGTTTTTTTTTAAGCTATGTTGTTTCTTAATATTAAAATATGAAGCATATGAAGAGATTAAATAAGAATAAAAACCCTTCTGATGATGTAGTATTCTGATGATATCCAAATCTGCAGTATACTAGGGGCTATGTCAGATACTCAGTGGAGGCAACTCCACAACTAAAACATTCTGTCTTGTGCCTCAGTCTTACAGAGAACTTTTTTGTTTTCCAAAACAGCTTCAGCTAATGAAACTTTAGCTTTCTGTATATCATGAATAAAAGAAAGAGTGCTCACTGTAACATTAAGATAAATCCAACGCAGAATTTGACATAAGAATCTCATAGTCCATTGTTTCGTACTTAAATCATCCCAAAATTGCTTATAATAGTCAAAGCTGGAATAAATATATGAAATCCCCATTCCTCTTGTTGCAAAGCTGCTCACTGAAGTTACTTGTAATGTGCATCAACTGCCAACTTGGTGTTTCTTCAAACATCACATTCACTGTTTCTAAATGCAGCGTGCTTGTCTGAAATTTTTAACCAAGATACAAAAATCAATGTTATATAAAGCGCTCTTTCCTGATACTGATGATGCATAATATGAGTCATCACTTCAAAGCCTCCAACACACCATACAAGCCACATTCTTTTAAGTCACGAATAAACCCTAGAGTGGTTTCTTCTGTCTTGCCTCTAACGAAGCATCGTCAGTTCCCAACAGCAAACTGTAAGTTTGTCAGAAGAAAAGATCTACAAGCAGAAATGAAAGTTTCTAAACAATACTTAAATCTCCTTTACCAGACCTGGTAGGTTGGTTTTTAAGCTTTCAGGGGGGTGAAAAAAAAAAACCAACAAAAACAACCCAACACCACAATGCTATGATTCTATGATCATGTCTGATCGTAGTACAATTGCTCTAGTTCAGGAGAAATCAAAAGTTGAACCACTATGTTACACATACAGCTGTAAATTAAATAACTTAATAACTAACACTAAGTAAGGTTTGGAAAAATGCCCCAAATAGATATTCCACTTCAAGTATACAACACAAGTTTTATGTACTACTTTGTTATTACAAAACCATACCAATGTAAACAATATATGGGCATAGATACGTGTATGTCTATATAGGTGTAAACATTTAAGCCTGTAAAACAAATACACCCAAGGAAGTCTCAAGACAAAGGCAACACTTGGGATGGTATTTCAAACAAGTGAAAGGATGTCCAGACCAACTGCAACAGCCCTGCCAGTGGAAAAGCAGGCAGATGCCACGGATCATGCCAAACACACAAAACGGAGCAATACAGCACAAATGAGAGATGATGCCCCACCGAAGAAGTAAATATTAAGAGAATACAATGGAATTTCCTTTCTTAGGGAACCATTTCTGTCATCTTTTGCCATGAGAGGGGCCAGTGTGCATATCTCCACAGGTACGGACTCAGAAAAGCAGCACTAGAGAGGTGCTCACAACTGTCTGAATTTATTCTCTCCTGGGGACCATATTAGAAGTATGTAGCAACAGTACAAATATTCAATCAAAAAGATGTTCTAATACATTTTCATTTTTTTTCCTTCAGTAAGAGGAATACTTCCAACTCGAGCAAGGTCACTATTCCTCTTCTGATTTCCAGCAGCACGGTCTATAAAAGGTCTTGCCCTTTTGTCACTACAGCAAAAGCCAAAAACGTTATCCACATATACTGAACATCTCTGATAAATACTGATGGTGCTATATGCTGCAGAAGTAGCTTTATTCTTGTTTTCACTTAGCTTATTTAGAAAACTGAGCAATTGCATTTCTCAGTTCTGTTCACATTATTTCTGGTAAGGCCATCCTGAAAGTCATGTGAAATTCTAGGCTATAAGGAAAACTAGTTTCTTCAAGAAAGTACTGTTGTGGTGTTAACTAGTGTTAATATTTTAATTTGTAGTTTACAAGCATAAAATTCAAGAGCAGCTTTCTGGTCAAATACTGCAACTTTGCACATTTAAGCTTTTATTGCAACTGAGCCAAAACCAGTGAAAAAACAGCAAGAGCTAGTACATGTCAGAGCTAAGCTCCGACAACAGCATTAGCACCCTGGGAATAAAGCATGTCATTGGTTATGCCCCACTAAAAATAACAAGTTACAAATACATGTACAGTTGCTGTGAATGGTAGTAATGGCAGTACTCAAGAACTTCACTGTGCTGACTCCACCAAATCTTATGAGATTCCCACATTTCTAGTCATACGTTATTTATTTATTTAAACTAAGGCTTAAGCAGATGAGAAACTTTTACTGTAACCAGAGCACAGGTGGAAAACTAGCTGAGATGCCTAACATGCCTTTTTGCATTCTAATGTGAGTTTATAATTTCAAAGTTACTAACAGGCTAAGGAACATTCCTACTCACTATTTCCTTACTTGCTTTCTTCCTCAATTCCCACCCTGTTGTTTTTGCTCTGCAACTTCAGTTCCAGCACAGTTCAACTGGAACATCACTAGAGATATGTGAAATGCAGGAAAGATAAAAATGCAACGAGGTTAAATAGTCATGATTAACATGAGACCCTGATACTGCCTTATGAACAGAAATTCTGAGTATGTCTGAAGTCATATTAATATCTGAACAAAAGCAGAGTTTGCAACTCTCCACCACTTTTCCACATAGCAGAAAGACCAACTCATTCCCCTGTCCTGAACAATCACATGAGCGTTAGCCAATAAAATATCCTAGAGTGCAACTTGTTGATACAGGAGTTCAGCTTCCTTCCACTAGGAAGCAGTGTTAAACCAGCGAACTAATGGTTGGGGTGAAGCAACCCAGCTCTAGACTAGGCTGGGTGAAAGGGGCAGTACCCATTTCAGTACAGCAACCCAGCAAAAATAATGTTACTTCTCACCTAAAGTGACCAGTGTCATACAAAGCACTGAACTCAAGTTCCTGAGTATAGAAGAAAAAAATCAGGAAGATTGCTAACTAATGGATCTGTATTAATAGTTGTTAAAGACCAGGTGACTAGCTCTAGAAGGAACAGATCTCACTCTATAGTCCATCAGCACGTAGAATTTGGTACTTTGGATCAAACTGAGAAAGCTATATGTAGATTTAAATAAGCTACATACAGCTAGCATATTATGGGTTAAAAAATTCCAAGTTACAGAACTTAATATTATCACACTTTTTTAAAAGTTGCACCGTATCAAAAAACCTACTCCAGAACTACACTGTACTACTAGTTTAACTTATTCCTAGTTAAAAGAACAAGGACAATACATTCAACTTCTAAGAAAATTACCTACTGGTTTTATTATCTTAGTTCCTGGATGGATTACTTTCTCAAGTAAGTAACCAGTTAAGCATCGGCATTAAATTCAGCCTGAATTATTACTGCTCCTAAAGCTAGAATAAACTATGACAATACATGACCACTCAAAACCAGTCAGTACACCCTTGGTAAAAATTCAGTACATGTTAAAATGATATCATGTTAACCTCAAGGTTTATCTGCAACTAGAATTAAAATTTACTTACCCTGTACAACTAAACTTCTTCAGGTTCAGTTCTTTACTTCTCTCCCTCAAAACATTATTTTCCCACACAACTCTTCTCTTGCCTTCCCTAATAATCCCACGTGTATTCACAGCAATAAGATAACAATGAGGAAAAAACCATACATTTCATTACAACATGACCATTCAATAGCTGTCTCAGTCTTCCATTTCGCTTTCTGATAAAGTATAAAAAACAGGGGGTTTTATTGACATGTTCATAAAAACTCCTCTGAAAGCAAGGATATTTTTAAAAACAACACAACATAATACTGCATGTGTCATATTATAACTTAAGACTAAAAGGTAGTAACACAGAAGTGCAGTGGCACACACCACACTTTTCTGGTCTCCTCTATGAGTGGAGGGTTGACAGGAGCACATTCTCCATAAAGTTATTGCTTCAAACTGCTATCCATGGCGTAGAGAGACCAGAAAGTTCATCAACAATCAGTTTTTCAAATCATGCAGATCAACACTGTTTTCGAAACTTTGCTAAACATCCTCTCCAGCAGAGATAGCAGCATGAGACTGTGACTCACCTCCCTACCTGGCTGTAGCCCCAAGTGCACAACATAGTGCTTGTGGTTCACAACAAACTATTCCTTACAATTTTTTTTTTGCATGTATTGCTTTTTACAAGTTTCCTTGTTTCTCCTAAAAATTTAAGAAAACAATGCAAAAAGAGAAAAATGTTTTCAAACTAAACAGTTTACAGACATCTGTCATTTCTAATCCTATTTAACACAAGAGCAGGACACAGGGCATGAAGTCAAGGTACCTTCATACTTTTCCTAGTGCTGTTACCCACTGAGCAAGCTTCAGCAATCACCTCCACAGCTCTGAACGAAATTCTCTTTCCTTTATTTCTTCTTTTTCTCTCTCCTGACTAAGATCTACAGTATTTAGCCAAATACCTCAGCAAATTCTTACATAAAACACATCCTGTTCAAGTACACGCGCTCCAGAAGGGCCATCTGGCCAGAGGTACAGAGAGCAAGTACGCTACAGGGTCAGAGTACATCAGCAATCAGAGGTTTCACCTGTGAGACACGTTACCTCCTTTTCTTCCAGCAACAGAGCAGACTGAACTCACATCTCAAACATCCCTGTCAGCAACCACAGGGAGTTTCTCAAAGCCAGGGTCTCTCTCTGGAAAGCAGGGGCTTCACAAGCAGGAACCCTGCAGAGGAACTCATATCCCAGCTGCAGCCAATGAAAAGAGTTTGAAGAAGTCACACACCTTGGGCTTATGGGGCTTTGCAGAACACACCTGGCACTTGGAACCACACAATCACACCCACAAAACACTTTCCGTATCATACGACAGCCATGGCTGTAGATTCCTGGGTTCAGGAACAGATTTGCCACTGCGTCACTTCTCGCCATGAAGGCTAACTTGTACAAATGTGAGAAGAAAAAAAAAAAAAAAACAGAACTCATATTATACTATAACTACCTCAAAGGATGTTGAAGTGAGGTGGGTGTTGGTCTCTTCTCCCAAGTAACTAGTGATAGGATGAGAGAAAACGGGCTCAAGTTGCACCAGGGAAGGTCTAAACTGGATATTAGGAAAAACTTCTTTACTAAAACAATGGTGAAGCCTTGGAACAGGCTGCCCAGGGATGTGGCGGAGTCATCATACCTGGAGGTGTTCAAAAAACATGTATATGCGGCACTTTAGGACATGGTTTGGTGGTCATGGTGGTGTTGGGTTGGCGGTTGGACTTTATGATCTTAAAGGTATTTTCCAACCTTAACAAATTCTATGATTCCATAAATGACCAACGTGAAGTGTTGCATCTTTCCCCACACTCCCTTCAGACTGAACAAAACTGAAAGTGAGTAGATCCGAATAGAAACCCCAAAGTGTAAATTAAAAGAGGGTATTAAATGTTTGTCTCAAAAAAGCTGAAATACAAAAGAAAATAAATCTCATAACCAAGCAGTTATTTTCCTGAATTGGGCCTAGTAAGGACATGTCTAACAGATCACCTAAACAGGAAGGTTCCAGAGAAAGACAAGTCAGCCTAAGGCATTACATCAGCACACATAAATTAAAGCACATTAAAGTCTTGTAAGGACATCCCCTGCAGGAAGATCAACCTGCAAATCAGACTAAGGGCATCTTCTCTTCTGCAAATGGGCATAATTCACCTTAAGTTACAGGCATTAATTTCTTATCTTTAGTTAATTGTATCAACTCTCCTGAATGTGACTAGATAGGTAATCCCTTAGACATACTAAATGGCATAAAAGAGCCATCACATAAAAAAAATTACATAATAATTGACAGAACTGTAGATGTAAGAATACAAGATTTGAAAGAGTAGAAGCTTCAGCACTTTCTTCTTCCAGGAAGAACAGCACTGAAAACCTCTGTAAGGGATAACAGCGCATCTTTCTCAAATACCTGCAAGCAGGACCACTGCCTCCTGGTAGCTACACGCAGGCTCTTTCTTCACTGGCTTTTGTTACACATCATTCAAAGAACTGTAACTTTTCTTTCCCCTGAAGCCCCCATCTGCCACCCTTTGCAGCAGTGCAAAAACACAGATGAATGGCTACAAGACAAGTGTTGAGTGCAACACATGGTACTTATTTCTAACAAGATGACTTTAAAATAATTTTAACTGTGGCCTCTTAGAGTATTCACAGCTTTAAGTTTCATAAAACTTACCAGGGACTCATTTGGTTTCCTTCATCAAGAATTGTAACAGTATATTTTGCCTTAACTAGTACAGAAGATTTACCATCTCCTAGGCTACTTGATACAGTATCAACCCATATAAAATACACCTTCCCTAAGGATAACATGGTTTCTTTGGCACTCTCAGCCTTAATAAGCCAACTTGCATCAGTTTTAAAGTCAGCTTACCCCTGACAGTTCTACACTATCTTTAAGATAATATTGCAGTGAGATGTCATACCCTTCCCTTCTACATTTAAAACATACCACACATTTTTATGAAGTTAAATTCTAATATAGTGGACCAAAATTAACCAAATGAAGGCCACGCTGGGGTGCCAATTATCCTGACATTTGAATTAGAGCTGAATAAACTAAAACAACTAAAAACTTCCAGTAAATTCCATTAAGTTGCAGGTAGCACTACTGTTACTTGTTTTTATGCTTCAGTATAGGTCAGAAATCACACAGAAATTTTACATAATCTCAGCTTGTGCATTATCTGCGTGCCTTCACAAACAGGAATAAAGTTCAAATTTAATTCAGTGATTACACACTACAAACTACAAAGTATTTTAGTTACCTGGTCCATCCGCAAAGAAAATAATATTCCAATATCTCATGCTCTTCCTTGCTCCATGATGTAATCCCCACACCCAAAACTCTTGTTACATACGTTACCCTCCAACAGGCATAAGGGGTCTATTTCTATTCTGCTGATTCCAGGGCTTCTCTTGCAGAGCAAGTCTGTCAAAAAATTTGTCAAACACTGAAAGCAGAGAACATGCAGCAGCAGAAAAATTTGGAAGGTTCAAAACCTGTGCAAGAACACATTTAATAATGTCAAGATTTATTTCAGAACTAAAAAAAAACTCAAGAAAAAAAATCATGTAAAGCCTTTAAGATACTGCTGATCAAAGCCAAAGCTTCTCTTTACAACACAACACTAGTAGGCAATAGTTACTGTGAATGAATGGCAGCACCTTCCTGCAAGGCTGGGGTTTAACTGCTCAGTCACGTTACCTGCTGGTGTGTCACTGATGACAGCAGAAAGTTAGAACTAGTGCTGTCCATAAAGAGTGCAGGTTCTCTACAGTTACTTCAAGTGATCTTTTCAAAGCAGCATTCCTTTGGAGAACCATTAGCTGACTCGGGTTTGTGAACTGATTCACCACGAGCACAGACAACCCTCCAAGAGAGGGCTGTGCAGCACCAGCGCGTCTGGCACCTCGACAGCACTTCTGCGGCTCCCAGGGCTCAGTGAAGTTTTTGCTTCCTGACTCACTTTCAGGCTACCTGTCTCTAGTGTCAAATGAACACAAACTCCAAAGTTTTCTTTGTGTCTGTGAACAGTCTTTAAATAGTTACCTACGGCATTGTCACAGCCAACAAGAGAACATCTCCTCACAGTAGTCACATCTATGTGTTTCTTTTAAGTTATTGCTACACTACAAATATGGGAAACCATGCATTTACAACATTTTAAAAGAACAAATTATATTAAAATTATTTAGACAAGAGTAAACTATATTAGTTATAATAACAATTTTCCTGTTTATTGCATTTTAAAAGCTTCATAAGCTTCAAGATTTTACAAAAATACACCTTTGAGCCACAAACCAAGCATGACAGCAGCCAGGTATATATTTGAATGATTTTGTTTCTTTTTAATAACAAAGAGAACTGTTTCTCTCATAATCACTTTAAATCTTATCCTTCCCAGTTTTGAAACACTGCCCAGCTTCTATTCCCCTATAAACAGCCAAAAAGTAATATTTAAAATAAAGCAGACCTTGATACAGATCAGTATTCCCTTTTACCACATGAGGATTTAGTCTTCTGATCAAAGACAGTAATTGTTCTTCTATACTGGAAGTAACACTGCAAGGCAACTGCAATACAATTCAGGTTTTATGAAGTGTGCCAGAAGAGCGTAAGATAGGCAAGAAAAGGTAACTTAACATTTTCGCACTGAATTTCTGTAACACAGTATCTGAAGCTGTAGAAACAGTGTTATTTCTAATAGTAGGATTCAAATTTAAATTTCTTGTCAGTGAATTATCAGACTTAATATTTACAAAAAAATTCATCCCTTCTGAAAGCCTAACTATACAGTATAAAGCCATCTGTCTATTTCTAGACAGGAAGGCACACCAATACACTGAAACAGTTGTCACACATGATATTACAAATACTTTGGGGAAATTACATTAGAGTACATATTTAATGTAATACTTGAAATTGTTCACAGAAGTTTAAGATCCAAAATAGCCCGTGGCTTATTTCGTAAAGCACTTTGCACTCTGTCCCCTTAAAACTTTTGACCACATAGTCAATGATCTAAGCACTATAATCTCATTATGCAGTTACTAGCAGTAAAGAATAAGTTGCATTGAAAAAAATCTCTGGCATATTCCTTTAATTAAAATATATACAAATGTTCAGTGGAGCTCCATTAGGTGCTTTGAAATACAAATTCCCAGAAGCTGTTTCATGTGGCATACACAGCTCCTGTATACTGTGCCAAAAATATAGCCCATTACTAAATTGCAACTAATTATCATCTTCTGAATGTGCTCCACAAAGCTCAGAAAGACAACCTGACCTCAGATCCAGAGGAAATGGAACAATGAACAAGAGTATTGTAGTAATTTTCTTTGCTATCATAAGCAAAACAGACACATCTTTAAACAGTTTGCACATGGGTTTGACGCCCCTAAAATAAATGCCTAAGCTGAAACTGAACCTATTTGAAGAATGATGACTTCAATAATGCTGTGAAAGCTTCCAGTTGTTCTAATTCAATAATAAAGATCTTCGTGTGTGTGTGTGCGCGTGCGTGCGTGTGTGCAAGACCAATCATCAGACTTTAACTACTAATTAAGCAAGGACGGCGAACACCAAAAAAAAGCCAGAAAGTCTAAGAAAATACTTGTGTCCATGTCTCAACAACATTGAAATGTATTTTTTCCACTGAAACCTATTCTAGTAAAAGTTATCACATCAGATTTACTCAGAAGCAACATTCCCCCCATTGACTACGTATTTTAGAAAGACAGATCCTACTTCTGAGCTTGTTTCTCAGAGACTTTGAGAATATATTAAGGAAAAAAGTCCAAACAACTTAGTTTGCTAAAAACCCAAACATATCTTCCCATTATATCATTCCCGTACATGAGTTAGTGATTTTGTAGGACTCACCTACAAGTAGTGAAATCTGTTATAAGATCTAAGAGCAGTGTTTAAGAACTCACTTTCAAGGTCCATTTCAGTAATGTTTTAATCCCCACCACAGCACTACCTTTAGCTCTTCACTAGAGAACACAAAAGAACACAAATATATTTAAGAACACACTCTACCCTTAAAAAGAAGCTAAAAATCCTATGAATTCCTAGATCCATTACTTCAAACTACGTGGCAACTCAGTTACTCCATACAGAAAAGTTTTATACAGAAATGCTACCCTCTTGTAGCATTTCCAACTAGTTTTCAGAATAACTGCCCACCTGTGAAGACCAAAAGTAACAAAACCCCAGACATGCACAAGACAGTGCATGTTTCAACAGTAGATGCTAACTATACAGACAACAGAAGTTGATTTTCCACCAGAAAAAAAAAAAAATCAGCATTCAGTGGACAAGAGCAAGTAATGGCAGCTTTTGCTTTTCACCTGTACCTCACTGTGACCAAGTTACTTCTACTACGTAGCAAGATTGATGTGTCCGTTCTTTATCATCATATTTGCTACAGGTTATACGGTGCCCATGTGCTTGAAAACGTGTAATTTTAGCCATTTGTCATCTTGCATATCTGTCTGTAGTAGTAGCAGGTTTGGGGGCCAGTCAGGCTTGAAGCTTTGTAGAGTTTAGCTGTAAGACTCAGTAGCCATCAACAAACTTCACATTTATTTCTCCAAAGGACAACAGCAAGGGAGAGAAGAGATTGCGGTTGAAGGATTGGGGCAGGGGGAACCTGACATTTTGGTTTCTGTAATTTCACTATTTAAAAAGATCGTGCAGAAAGAGGGGGGGGAAAAAAGCAATCTATATAGATTGACCTTGTCAACAACTGGCCTTTAGCATTGCACAAACATCAGGATGTTGAACTGGGCATAAAAATTTGTGCCATTTATTTAAACAGCGGGAAAAAAAAAAAAACCTAGAAAGAGACACAATTTATCTTGAGTACTCTTTATCTCCATCTGCTGCTCAGCTAAACATTTCAGAGAAAAAGAATACTAGGAGAGATTAGTTGAAATCCGTTTAATCAAGTTGAAACATATGAATCTTAATTTACAAAATTCTTTTGTGAACTGCTTAAGCAATGCAGTATGCAGATCAGCATTTGCTAGGTTACGCTACTTATTCAGCTATCACTCAGACACATCCACACCCAACAATAAACAGAATTAAAACAAGTAAATATTACTGCTAAGCATAAAAAAAAAAAATTAAAATCTGTTTCTACTTCCTTGCAGTCTTTGCTACGTCTACTAATTCTACATAAAACCAACTTCATGCAGAGATTCGCCTTCCAAAAGTTACTGGAAATATTTCAAATAAAACACAAAACCAACACAAAGCAACCTCCCAAACACATTTCACCTATTTTCCTCAGTGAGGTTATTGTTTTAAAACTATGTTGTTTATAGTGTCTAGCAAGAGGACTTCTCCTAAAACATTGGCACAACATTCAAGTTTCTACCTGCTGTAATATACTTGTTTTAAAACACATTTCTAAAACCTGCTAAAATCTGCACTTAAATGCTAAATGGTAAGATTGGAAAAACACAGTTCAAGATGACATTTTCAGCTGTTTCCAAAAGTTACGGGGTTCCCTTGTACTAAAGGGTTATATATGTTTGCACGCACATTGTTTCCTTCACAAATTCTGATAAGCAAAAATTCATGTTTAAATTGACACGTTGCAACTAGAAAGCGTAAACTATTTAAACTATTGTTAGACATTCAAATGTTCTAGTTTTACAATTTATGAAAGTTTCTTTGGAGGGATTGGACAACTGGCAGTGGACAAGAGCACTTCTCAACTAGCAACTACATACTACAGGTAGTGAGGAAACAACAAGAATATTATTACCTGATGAACTCTTTCAGTAGTATTTAATGTCCAGTTGTCAACATAAAGTGTAACCTCCTCTTAAGATGTGCATTCAGTTTATGCACTAAGTGATTTTATTACTTTAATTATTTTAAATTACTTGCTTACTTAATTACAAGTTAATTGATTTTATTTATTATATTTAACTACCTAAGGAGATTTACATGGTCAATTATTAGAAAACACCTTTGAGATTAATTGAAGCTGTTTAATCTCACCGCCACAGTCTGGAGAATCTGTTTCTGCTCGTCACAGAAACACCAGCTGATGGTAAAAAACTGCTAAACTGCAGAATCATACTTCAACTGGCTGCACTACATCTGCGTGTGAGATGCCACATAATGGACAGAAAGGCTACTAAAAGCTCAGTCACAGGGCAGGCACTTCACACAAACTTGGTGAGGGATTTTTTTGGAGGGTGTGAGTTTTTTTGTTGGTTGGTTTGTGTTTTGTTGGGGTTTTTTTCTTCGGTTTTTTTAAATAAGTAAGAACACACTAGTTAGACATGCTTATATCCAAATACAAGAAAAGATCAGTTACCAGTTATCCATGGTTAGGCTTTATGGGGCTCTGAGCAACCGAATCTAGTTAAAGATGTCCCTGCTCACTGCAGGTGGTTGGACTAGATGACCTTTAAAGGTCCCTTCCAGCCCAAAACATTCTACCATTGATTCGGTCATTATTACCACTGTGACTACATTTCCAAACATTAGGCTCCATTACTGATCCTTTTCCTAGACATATTGGGAAAAACTTAGGGAGACTAATAATAATAACAAGAATAATAAGAATAAGAATAAATCTGAAAGTTTTAGCCCAGGTAATACCTTCCAAAAACTAGGTATGAAATTCCATCTCCAATAAAGTGAATGATAGAGCTCCCTTTGACTTGGATGATGATTGGGTTATCACTCGGAATAAATATGTATTTTTCAACTGCTTAGCACAATTTAGTGCTAATCTAGTGCTAAACTAGGGCAAATCTGGTCTTGTTGGAAGAAAGGAATAGGCTAAGATTCCTGAAGAAACTGAATTTATTAAGAATGTATTAAAGCAGTTCAGAAGAAAATTAAATCTCATGAACAACACAGATAAAAGACATCCCTAAAGCAGAAAAACAGAACTATATTTTACCCTAAGTTTACTGAAAGGAAAAGCAGAAGGAAAGCAACACCCATAGGCATTCGAATTTGGGTTTAGCACTCTATAATCATATTAATTCAGATCTAAGAGGCAAACATCTGCATTTTTCATATGACAAATTTAGGGCTCGGCCCTACCATACTGTTAACTCAAGCTATAGCCCAAGTTTGTTTTTGCTTGTGTTCACCAACTCTTTAGAAAAGGCTGCTAGAAATAGCAGATAAAACCCTTAACACTAGTGATGTTCTGAAGAACAAGACAAGAGGAATATAGGCAAGTCAGCACTGGTGAGGCCACCCTGGGATTACTGCATCCAGCTCTGGGCTCCCCAGTACAAGAGAGACATCGACAGACTAGAGACAGTCCAACAAATGGCCACAAAGATGGAAGGACTGGAACATCTCTCCTATGAGGAAAGGCAGAGAGAGCTGGGACTGTTCAGTCTGGAGAAGACTTAGAGATGGATCTTATAAATGTGTATAAATGAGAGGACATGAAGATGACAAACAGGTTCTTTCCAGCGGTGCCCAGTGACAGGCCCAGAGGCAATGGGTATAAGATGAAACACAAGAGGTTCACTCTGAACAACAGAAACACTTTTTTACCACAAATGTGATGGAGCACTGAAATAGGCTGCCCAGAGAGGCATAACCTTAGATAAATTCAGAAGCCATCTGGACATGGTCCTGGGCAAGTGGCTCTAGATGGCCCTGTTTGAGCAGCGGAATGGGACCAGATGACCTCCAGCAGTCCCTTCCAACCTCAGCTACTCTGCACTTCAGTGAGAAAATGTACAGAGACAGCGAATAAAGGTAACGGTCCTTTCTCTGACCTCTGCAGACATGACAAAACTACACCCACTAATATCTGCAAAATTAAATTACAGACTACGTTGTAGGTGTTATGTTTAAAATACAATATTCCAATCCTGAAAAGTTATTTTCTTCCGGCTATCTAACTAAAACAACCTACCTTAAAATAGATACATACTTTCCAGTCCTCAGAAATAAAACCAGCCACAAAACGTGTGACTTTTCTGAAACATTAATTGAATTTCACCTCAAGGCAGTTGCTACCATTAGCATCACTCTGCACCAACAAAAATTCCATTTACAAAGGCACTCAAATATAAACCAAGTTATGGGAAATCTTACTAAAAAAGCTTTTCTAACAAATCTTTTCTTTTTATTCTTGGAAGCCATAATACCTTTAAAACAAAGATTTGGGGTAGCTGATGCAGTTCTCATGAGATAAAAGGACAAAGTCAGAATTAAAAACAGACTACACATGATGAGTATCATGAATGTTTCTAGAGTCTTTCAGACTCCTACTAATTTTTTCTTCCAGAAAAACACGACTTTAGGAAAGGTCAGAATCATAAAGAGACCTATATAGCACATACAAACTCAAGTGACGGCTACAATTCTTTTCCCTTCTACATCCCTAAAATTTTAAATAAAATATTTTTTTCTGTGCAAAACTCAAAAGTACCTCCAACAGAGGAAATAATGTTTCAAATGCTGCAAGCAGATTCCTCAACTCACTGTAGGAATTCTAAGGAGTATTGACAGAAGCTAGAGACGTGTAGGAACGTGACTCGCCCTGCTTAGGAGTCAGCAGAGAGAACAGAAAAGAGCTCTTCTAGGTGGCAAGTCACACTAAAAACCAACTACAGATGCTACAGGCTGTCTCCTGCAGAAATGTCTTTCACTTCCTTGACGTGGGAAGCAGACAAGCCTCACTAGGCTAAACTTAGCCTTCGAATAGCTTTGCAATACCTCTTCCTCTAAGGAAAAGGAGGCAATATTCCTCCCTCCCTGCAACTGTTGCAAAGTCTACATGACTGCAAAAGGAAAAAGTCAACAATAGTTTTGTTCTAAAGCTTTACAGTTTTAGAAAATAAGGCTGTTCAAGGTGTGCTCTGTGGCAGCAGCACACACACAAGACTGAAACAGGCGGCAGCAACCCTGCCTCAGGCTCTCCTCACAAGCAAACATCTCTAAAGGAAGGACCCGCAAAAATGCTAAATTCTTGCACTTCAACTTGGGGGTACCTTCTGGAAACCTCTACTGCAATAACTTCTAAGAATAAACAGCTCCAACTTCAGCTACTTTCATTACAGAGAGCAAGTGATGACTTTATCATTAGGGAAAACTACTTCTCTAGAAACTTTTTCTAAAAATAGCCTAAAGCCTACACAATGTCTCATGAAAAGAAAACGCTTCAGGATGCTGCAAATAGATATTTCAGAAGCCAAACCAAACCACAAACTAAATCAGCAAATGCAGGTATATTCAAAGTATCCAGAGTCAAAGCTTCTGAATAATAATAAAAGCTATTTTTCCAGACGGCTTTTCCCTACCAAAACTGATGATACCTCATGTTCATCATAAATCCAAACCCACATCACACACCCACACATAAACCTGGCAAGAAAACTTAGAAAGAAACAGAATCAACACTCTCACAAGGTAGATGGTCCAATAATTAGGTATCAGTTACTAAATATGAAAAGCTCTCTGTCAAAACTTACCGTTACTCAGTAATGGATTTGAAAAATACAAATGGCCTTTTTATTTTCTGATTATCTTTGAAAAGAAAAAGGAAATATATTCACTTTACTGCCTCATTCAATAGCTTTGGCTGCTTCATGTGTATTCAGGGTATCTCTCAGATGTTCATTGCTTTCGGCCTAAGGCAATCTCACTCGAGAAGAATGAGAAGATTTTAATTGTGCTTTATAAGTTCATGAGTCCATAGGCTTGGAAATGTTAACTTCTCCCATATTACAGTGGAAGATACTAACAAGAAAGTTAAAGTCCCAATAAAAGGTGCATTTCTGGTACTGAAGTTAACAAGTATTTATCAAATGAAATTAAGATTCTGTTTTCAACATTTTAGTAGTACTAAACAAAATTTCCCTTACAATACTTAGGAAATGAGCCAATGACTACCTCATGGAATACTAGAGAACACTAGGTGGACCAAAAACAAAAGTCAGAATAAACTGTCTACTGAGATGAGGAAGCAAGAAAGATTCAGAGAAACTGAGATACAAGGGGGAGACTCACATAAATTTTTAAGTTCAGAAAGGACAGTAAGTGAATAGACCACTGACATTATTTTCTTCCATTAAGGACAGAAGTCTGTCCCACTCTCTTCTACCAGAAGACTGCTCTAGTGAAGACAGAAGAACTTCTTTCCTTCACTAAAACTCTTTAGCCGACCCATGCAACACTAACAAACTGAGGGAACACAATCCAGATGAAATTGCCCTGAGATAGAGACTGTTCAACTTACTGTGTAAAGTTGAAGTATACATTATTTGCTGTTAAAATCTGAGCATATTTTAAGTGCTTCCATGGGTCCAGTTCTAAACTACTTAAAAAAAACCCCAACAGTGTGGCTATAGCCCATTTCATATAAATGAATGGCATTATGGCATGAAAAATGCTTTGGAAAGCAGAGAAAAATATACACTTGAATAAATGGACTCCATTTCACTGATGAACTTTAATGTCTTGCTGTTGCCAAAACAGTAATTTCATTTCTCTGAAATCTTCCTTCCCCATTCCTGCACACTTGGCTGGCTACTACTCAGTTCTTGCACAGACTACAGCTCACCTGGCCTTTCATTGTCAAACTGATTCAATCAGCAAATCTGGGAAAAAAATAAAGAACAGCAACAACAAAACCCAAAAAACATTCCAAGGGGCAGGATAGAGCATGGAAGATAGTTCAGTTCAGGTCTCCTTACAGATCCTCAAACTGTTTTCTTCTAGTCTGTGCCAGCTCGGCAAGGGCTCCAATGAATGGCAAAAATCAAAGGTGAGGAAGTGTTCTGACCAAGGCAGAGGGTGAAAAATGGTCACGGCATGCTGCAACATTGGGTCAACTGCATCATCACATCAAGTTCACCATCTTAACAGACACCATCCAAAAACCAATAGAATCATACTCCACAAAACTGTGAAGCAGAAAGTACTCATGAAGGCCAGGTTCCATGTCAGAATGCAAAGAAGGTGTAGCTAATTACAACATATCATCAACCGAACGTAAGTCATGTCATAACACCAATAAAAACAAGATCACATGTGAAGCTACCACAGCTGCACATTCGAGTCTGTACCATGCTCTTGCTGTCTTAGCTGAAACCCTGCCTATCAAGATTTATAGAAGATCTATATCCCAAACTAGAGAATAAACAGAAAAGAAATAGAACAGAAGGTTTCAAAATACATAGCCTATAAAAATATTTTAAAAAATTTGCAGATCATTTAGGACAGCGAGGTAAAAAAAAAAAAACACCTCCAAAAGCACATACATATATGAAAAAAAAAAAAAAAAAAAATCGAAAAAACCCCACCACCATTCCAGTATGTAAAAAGTTAGGAAACATATCTCTTTGGGATTAAGAGAGGAAGAAACCAGATTAATTCACAGGAAAAAATACATACTAGCATTGAGAGCTAGAAGGGAACTATTTATGAAGAGCAACAGATTGTCCAAAGAGATGGTGAAAACTATTTTTGCCCAATTTACAGAATAGTCCAGCAATGAGCCCTTGTGCTAAAGAAGGCCAACTGCATCCGAGGTAGAGACCTGCCAGTGGGTTGAGGGAGGTGTTCTTTACTTTCCAGTCAGCACTTGTGAGACAGAGTGCTGGGTCCAGTTCTGGAGTTCCCAGTACAAGACAGGCATGAACATACCAGAGACAGTCCAGCACAGTACCACACCTTTGAACATTTGTTGTACTAGGACAGACACAGCTGCGACTGTTCAGTCTGGAGAAGGAAAGGGTCAGAATGGATCTTAACATGTATAAACAGCTCATGGGAGTGCAGAGAAAAAACAAAAAAACTTGTCGAAGGGATATCCAGTGAGAGCAAAAGAGGTAGTGGATACAAACTGAAATACAGGAAATTTCATCTGAGTATCAAGAAACACTTTGTCACTGCAAAGGTCATTAAGCACTGGCACAGGTGGCCCAGAGAGACTGTGGAGTCTCCATACTCGGAGGTATTCAAAACCTGACTAGACATTGTCCTGAGAAACCAGGATAGGCTAGACAGTCTCCACAGGTCCTTTCCACAATTCTGTGATTTTTTGCGCAGCTGCAAATTCACCTGTGATGTAAAGAAAACTACGATACATCAGCTTCACCCAAAGCCAGATACAGCAAACTCCTATCTGCTTCTTTTGTTCAGAATATCATGATGATAACAAATGACAGCTAAACATTTAGAGATATTGAAGAAATACAGAAAAAGCTTGACAATCCTGGTATAGACAGTGTCATTGATGTAATATTACAGAAAAACAATTAAACTACTGTTGTATGTTAAAATCAGCATTCACCTATAAAAACAAATCACAAGGTATTCACGGCTCAGTTGTGCAGTCTCAAACGCCTTGCAACATGTGATTCTGCAACCCACTGTGGCTCTACTAAGAAGGTCAGGCTGTCCAATAGCACGTTAGAAGAAACCCAGATGTCTGCAAAAAGCCCGTAACATTGGAAATACACTTGGCCACAGGCTTTCCCAGCCTGACCCGAACCAATGTCCCAGCACACCACCGTCAGTCCGCTGCTCAACACGGAGCTCTCAGATGAATCATAGGTTACCAAATCTCAGAAACTTGTGACCACAGGGCAGTAACCCGGCAGTTCAACAGGGAAACATTTAATAAGATTTTCTCCCCAGTTTATTAGACAGCATTTTAGTCTGCCTATTGTACAGAACTAATTCTCACACAACTCCCAGTGGACATGCCATTCTTTGCTTTTCAGCTTGAACCGTAGTGAACCGACAACAACTCCTAAGAGTTTTCTTTTCAGGGGAGGTATAGCAGGATAATAGAAGCAGAAGGTCTACAACATGCTAATAAAGTATTATCCCTAAGGATCTACCATTGTACTTTGATGGGACTGTAGAGCAGTATAAAACACCTGGATACTTAATTTTCCTTTTTGGATATTCATACCACTAATCTATCACCAGAAATGTACAAAGCTCATTTAAATATTATTATGAGGCTGCAGAGGGTGCTGCAACACTGCTTATACACAGTTTCTATTCAAACCCTACATTTCTCAGCAAATCACTCGCTAATTTTTCAGAAGTAATTAGAATTTGGGGAAAAAAAAAAAAAAAAAAAAAGACGGGTTAAATTTAGACTTCCCCTAACTCCTTGTTTTATCCAGACAGAAAGGTACTGTGAATTAAAGAAATTCTTCTCCTCCCATCAACGAAGGTGTTCCAAGTGAGAATAACATGTAGGAAGTGAACACTTCCCCATAATGTTGCCTTTTTCTGTACCTAAGATAGGAAACACCCAATTGCTCCACACGGATCTGATGGACTGCAGAATGAGGGACGCCGGCACATAGATGTGGAAACTCATACTGTAATACCATCAACTATATTGCTCCTAAGTTGCCTAAGTAAATAACCTCCCTGGAAGAAACTTCTGCTGCTTTAAGAGTAGCTCCTCAGAAATAGCTAAGCTTTGATTTCTTTTTGTGACCACTCAACACCACTATAAAGTGCTCTCAGTGCAGAATGCAGTGGCTTGTGCATATAGTGCTTTTCTCTTGGGGGCAGGAATACACAAACTAAAAAGAGAGTACTTCTACTTGCATATCCCAGATCTTACTTTTGTATTTAGCACTGCAAAAGCTGTATTTGCTAGCTTTCAAGCAAGCAAACTGCCGATTAAAAAACAAAAAACAAAAACCTTTTTCAGCTAAAATTCAATTTAACAAGAATCTGTACTTCACCCCTTTCTTACAGTTCTTTCAACCTCATTCCAGTAAGTACACAGTGAAAAACTCTACATTACCTGACAATACTGCCATTTAAATACATTAATTCTGAGCCAGATGATGAAAATTAAACAGGGGAAAGGCTTTTAAAGGCTTTGAATCTTTTTTCTTAAATGTTGAAATGGTGCAATTAGCTGATCCTACATTTTCCTGGCTTGAAACCCCAAATTAGCAAATTCTACGTTTGACAATTCATATACTGAACTTGAAAAAGAGAATAGATATGCCAAACACACAGTAGAGCATTAACCCAATACTTTAATACCTTCACAACTCTCTTCCAAAAGTACAGCTAGCTCAAAGTGTCAAGTAGCTCAAGAATGAAAAATCTGCCCTTTCATAGATCACTGTCTTCCTCACTAATACTGAGGAGTTTTGCTCCCAGCAAACGCTCTCTGTGCCTTTATCACTGCAAGATTAGTTACATTAACATTTTACACAAGGTCTGCACCTTAATGTCACCTAAAAATAACTGTAGGTGAGCCTGGTTTACAATGAAGAATTGAATCAGAAGTCCAATTCTTAACCCCGCATTACCTCATCTGGGTTGCAGACTGCTCTCTGCATTACAGGACTTAGCATCTCTCATATAAAAGAAAGAGCAACAGAATAGGTGCAATCTGGATTAGGCTTTCATTTTTATCTTGTATTTGTAATATAAATACTGATAGACACAAGCACTAAAGACACTAAAGATGTAACTCCATCATTGGCATAAGGCAATACAAAGACCAAACTGTCACCAATAGGGAATCATGCCGGCCCTCTCCTTGATTAAGCTGACAACTAACTCTACAAAATTCTATAAACAAAGCAATTAAGTTTTCACCTGTGTTAGAAGGCTGATCCAATGCAAAACATGGGCACACAATTTCCAATACGAACAGCAGGGAGTTAAGAAAGGAGCACACAGCCGGAAGTTGAAGCACCAGCAGTGCCCTGGCAGCGTTTCTGCACTTTCTGTACTGTCCCGGTTAACTGAAAATTCACAAGGGAAGCGCACAAAGATTCTTGGAGTCATATATTGTGAACATTGGAGAAAAGAGAATACATCTGCCTTTGCTCTGAAGGGATCCCTGCTGCAATAATACATTTGACCATCTCACAGTACCACAGGATATTTTGGTTATTATAATGGAGAAATTGCCTAATAAGCAGTAGGAGAAAGTAGTCATAAGCAGTATACAGCAACAGTGAAGTAATCAGAGTTGTGATACACAGTAATGATAAAAGAGACTCATTATATCAAAAGATTTTGCAGTGAACAGGTTCAAAGGTTAAGCTTGGTCATTACTGACAAAACTTAACCAACACTTTAAAGTCTACACACATCACAGATGCCAGCATTTAAAAGACACTTCTAACTCCTAGTTTATTATATGGCATTAATCACATCACTAACAAGCCAAGCAAAATATAACATCTCTAAGCAAAATACCTCAGCTCAATAAAATGAATTTTCCGTGCTTTACATTTAGGACTCATGGACAGCTATTCACTTAGAAGACACATCCTATACTCCAAATTACAGAAGCATTTCAGTAGAAGGAAACCTTTTTTTCCCCCACCTCAAAAGCTTTGCATGTCAATATAGACCAGTGATTTTACTGGAGGCATGATTAGTGAGGCACTGGTTTAAATACGACTAATTAACAGTTGAAAGTCACCATTACCTATCTTACATATGTTCCCATTTGTAAGCAAGAGTTGGACAGTGAATCTTAACATATGGCAACAGTAAGTTGCACTCCAATCCTTGAAGAGGAAAGAACATACAATCTGGCCTATTGCTTCAGCTGTAAAATGTTATTGCAGGGTAACCTAAAAGGAAAAATAGTCTCCGATAAAGTACTGGACAGGGAGAAGTGGCAAATAAGGAATAAAATGGTTAAGAAACTCCCAAACTAAGCTTCTCTGGCTAGTTTGGCTACTGGCCTACCTTGAAGGGCACTGAATAACTTCATCTCACATTCATGACTCAGTCCTCCATTTGAAAGCTAGGAGGAATGACTATTGGTATTGGAAAGATGCGCAAATGATACATAGGGTTTGGATCTTGCAGACACACACACACATAGACAGATACAGAGAGAGAAATAACTATAAAGAGAGCTAGAATCAACATCACAGCATTTCATTGCTTGGCCTGACTGATAACAATCGACTTAGGCTCAAATAAAAATTGTGCTTCCCTTTCTTACATTAAAACTAGCATTTCCAGGCAAAAGGTTGCCATCTATTAACTTCTCAGGAGCACTCATGAAGTATTATCTATGACAGTCTTACACAGTACCTTTTTTCCAAAAAGCATGAACTAATATCCACCAAACACACATTCTTTCTAAACTAATCAAAAAGCTTATTAAGCATAGACCAAGAAAGCTGAATTTAAACACTGTACTACGTCTGTTTCATGTACAAAACAAAAGCAATTAGACATCTTCAGTTCACTATATTTAACATCAGGACACTAGATTACGTACATCTGTGTGTGTATATATGTATGTATGTAGATTGATAGACACACATTACACCAAAAAATTAACAGATCATCTTTAACAGAGAGTAAAAAATTATTTTAATTTTTTATATTGAAAGGCATGTCATACAACTCTTTTCAAAAACGAATGCGACTATCACAGTTCCCTATCTGAAATTACTTTAAAATTCAGAGGTATGGGTTATTTTAACATTAACTTATGGGTTTCTTGTTACCAACTATACACAGCACTGTCTACTATGAAAGTGCCAAATAGTAACTCCCAAAGTTCAACAGGAAAAGAAGAAATCAGCTGAAAAATAGATACAACCTAAGGCTAAGGCTTTCTTAAAGAACTTAATTGTCAAAGGAAATTCTGTGGCAAATTAACTGAGGAAATATACCTTTAAAAATAGTTGGACAAAAAAAAAATTCTATTGTCAAGGGAATATATGCTCCAAAGTAAAGATCAATACCCAGTAACACACCTTGTTTTCCTTGCCTCTTTCAGTGAGACAAGTGGAGAAAAATAAACCTACTACCTTTTCACTTGAGTACTCATCTTCCTACTGTCACTACTGCTATCAGGTAGAGCATTTGGCAAGCATCACAACTGAAATCAAGAGAGCAAAATAAATTTGTAATATGTCTGCAATTACATACAAAAAAAAACCCCAAAAAATGAGGAGGAAGTAATGTCTTTGTTAGAAAAGAGAAGGCATCTCAAACAGCAGGTAAAACTTTTGGACATGGAGAGGTATGATATAACCTAAGCTAAAAAAAGAAAACACAACACCAAATGCACCCATAAATGAAACCCCACAAAAATCAAAACCCAGTCTTACTGAAACTGAGAACATTTGCTCTGGATATAATTTATCTTCCTCAAACATAATCAACTGCTTAGACATCCCACACAGCCTATGTGTACACCTGCAAGAATACAACACGTTTCACCCATGGCACCGCGTGTCCTCACAAGATCCACACTCACGTAACCACACAACCACTGCGTTCAAGCAGGAACACGCATGAGGGATCACCAAGGGACACAGAAAAACCTAGCAACCATTTCCACTCCATCTCTTACACCCCAGTGAGGACCTGCAAGATTCCTTCAAAGAGAAAGCAAAATAAATCATGGGTTCAGGATGAGATTTGTTTGACGACCCTTTGCAATTTTTTCCTACTCTTCTTTGTTCCACAAGGGCTTCCATGCATCTTGCACCACACAATGACATAATTTCAATTGCAACTGGATGGTTTTGTAAGGCTGTCAACTCGAGTGGCTATACTGGTCCAGCTCCGTACTTAAAAAAAAAATAAATCCGACCCCTATTAAATAATACATTTAGCTGTGCCGGCACTCCATATATATAAATCTTGAAAATAAAGTAAAAGCAGAGAGTGCTCTGACAAGATTTGGAGGATTTTACAGGAAACATGCTGACATGTTCTCATTTGTAAGTAAAAGCACACAAACTCCAGCAACTGGACTAAGACAGGAAGGTGAAATTTCTGCCAGGAGATTGGTGCTTATATAAGGAGAATTAGAGAAAGAGGCAGTGATCCCACATAATTCTTAAAAACAAGAAGATTCCTAGATGACAAAGATCTGAAAGTCAAAGTCACTTATAGACAAACATGCAAGACCCCTTTAATGATCAGTTGCTTTCAGGGCAGGAAACAATAACCTGGATAAACTGGAGTTTTGAACATCTGATGAACTTCAGAATGTCAGGAAACGTTTCTGACATGAACAGGTTTACAAAGGAAGGTGAGCATTAAAAAAAGAATGCAAAGCAGAAATGCAGAACACCCTGAGCATCCAGTTAGTTTAGCTTGAACCACCTATAATTCTCAGGGATCAAAGTGCCAGTCGATGGCAGGAATTAACACATTCCAGCATAAACATCACCCCAATTTGAATTAACCAGTGCTCCATTTAAAAGTAAAGAGCGGAGCAAGGAGAGTAATCCTCCCTTTTTCCTCTTTCAAACTGATTTTTTTTTTTTTTTTACATTTTTATGCCAAGTATTTTCTTCCACACTATCTTCTTCACCTGTCTCCCCTTCAGTATTCTTTTTCTCATTCGCTTTCCTTTCGTTCATTCACTGAGCGTGGTGTACATGGAACTGACACGATGCCCACTCTTATGTTATTCATTCTGAACAGCAAGCAAGTATGAATAAAGGCCCTGCGAGAGAAAAGAAAAATGAGCTTATGGCCTACAAAGACAGAGCAAAGCAGAGGCAGTGCCTATATGATGCTCTCAGAGGTCAACTGTCCTTGCTATAGACAGACATTTCCATTGCCTCACTGCAGAATCCCGTTTCCTTTCATTTCCCTGTCAATCACCTTTTCAGGGCTTCTTATTCTTAAACAGCATCACAAGTGATCCTGCAGGAAAGAGAGGGTGGTGAATGTAGAGGAATCAGAGTAAGAACCACTGCTGATGGGATCAGAAAGATCAAGAGTCATGAGGCTAGAGGCCTGGGCAAATAATGCAAAAAAAGTCACTGACTACTGGGGAGACACAAAGGAAAATCCTACAGCCTGCAGGGTTGAACAGAAATACACAGGCAGGACATGGTAAGTCTGACCCACATTATCAAAATAAATAAGAGCAGGACCTCCCAGTTACAGCAGCAAGGTATACTGAGACTGGAAGGCTGTATCTTGAAGTTGTCCAACCACTCTGTCTCCCCCAAAACTCACTCTTGCCTATATCCTAAATCTAGACTTCCATAAAATGCATTACAACTTTTGTCATCACCTGTTTTCAAATAGCAGGCAGCTGACACTGCCTCAAAGGAAAACTGTGTTTATTACGCTGAGCTCTTCATCAGACATAGGTTAAGAGCTTTGCTTTAGTTGACTTAAGGATAAGTTGAGTTTGTAGGATTCAAGAGCTTCAGCTATCAGGGAATGCAGCAGTTCCCTTCCTGAATGCGAGCAGGGGGCACACAGCCACTATACCCACAATCTCTACCTTGTATTTTTAGATACAATAAGAGTTGGAATATTTTGTACTTTCAAAATGAAAAAAACAAAAAACAAAACCACCACCATCCAGCTGAGAACAGGGAAGCCAGACTCCAATTTAGTAGAATCCTCCACTAAAATGACCAAGTTTGGTCTTTCACATGCACTGTAAAGGTTGCTCAGTCTTGGAACACGAGCCAAACACACTCAGTCTTAAATTAATTTATTTTTAACATCATTACTTAAAAGTAGTTTTACTGAATTAATTTACATGAATGTTGCTAGCACAACTACTAGAAAGGTAGAACATCAGAACTACTAAAGCGGTTAAAAGCAGCATGTCAGAAGTATTTGCTGTGTTCATTTTTCACTTAGTTCAGTAAGAAAATATTTTTCTGTGGTCCAACATCGAAGGTATTTTCGGCAGATTTTTTTTGTTTGTTTTGTCATTCTTCTAAAGTTACCTAGGAAAAACGCATGGTGATTTTTAAAAAAAATAATTTTTTTTCTAAATTCTGTTAAGTACTACATGGGGGGGGAGTAGAGAAACAGAATCCAAAATATTCAAATCAGGTTTCCAAGAGCAGAAGGTAGCTGGCAGGACAACGGACACAACAGGTCACACCAACTGCTGCTTCAAAAAAGTTTATAAAGAAAATGCTTGCCTCCCTAGAATGAAACTCAGCTTTAAGCACTAAGAAAGCAGTAATCATTATGGAGACCAGAAGTATAAACAAATTGAAAAATTATTAGACATTTTAAGGAAAAACGTTCACAAGCTATCGAATTGTAGGGGTATATCCTGCAGCTCGGAAAACTCTTACGCTGCAGACTACCAGAAGCTTTTAAAAAAAAAGAAAAAGGCAGCCCAGGGGAGGTAGCAGTTTTTATTCATCTCATCTTTTTTCCCCTAGGCATCTGTTACAGGACAGAAAAAGAGACAAGCACCAGACATCACACCAGGCTAGATGGACCTTTGATCTGATATACCATGACTCTGCTCACAGTTATCCACATCAAAAACATTTTCACAAGGTCCATGTATTTCTTTCACATCACAGTAATTAAGAACAGCCAAGCAATTCCCTTAATAGACAACTGCAACACCTTCTCTTTTTCAGACACAGGTGAAAACCAAGGCTAAGAAACCACACGACTGCAGGTAATTATCTGCAGTCAGCTGCAGAGCTAGAATAAACCAGCAAAGAATTATTAGTTTCCACACTTGTGTTCAAACCACTAGATGGTGCTTCTAAAATGAAGCAATTCAGTATGCAAAACTAGAAAACTGAATAATGTATGATGATTTATAAGTTGCCTTCCCCAGGATTTTTATCAAGAACACTGATTAATGTGGTTCAATAGCTACGGTCTCTGATCAGACAGTAGCAGAAGGATAATTAGGCAAATAATTGAGATCAAAGAGCTGATCTTGAAAATAGTGAATATTTCCAAAAATCCAGTAACTGCTGTTTCCCTAAGTAAGAAAAATTCATTTTTCTGTCTTCAAAAGTCATTAGATGCTAATATAAATATTGCATTAAATAACAAGTTTTGTTCACAAACTGCTGCACCCAAAGGCTTTCATGATTGTATAGAACCAGCAAAAAGAAGCTTTATGCTACAAATACCATTCACTTCCTCTTTCATTCTTCATTCAAGCAGTTTTCTCTAAGACATTTTTCTTCAGACTGAACACATTCTAGTTCTCTTGAAAAGGAAACCCTTCACTACTTAAGATTTGGAAATTAGAACTAAAATAAGATGCCAACTGCTTTCTACCTATCCCTCTGTAAAATCACCCTTCCTTTTTCACGTACTGTCCCAAAACCAGTCTTAATAGCTGCTTGGCAACTCCAGTAGCTTAATCCTTTTCATTTCTGACCATTTCCATCCATCAAAACAGTGCCTAAAGTAACTCTCCCTCTCCCTGCATCTCATTCTACTGACCTAACTTTAAAAATGCTCTTTGCAGTACGTTAAGCACAGTCGACTGCGTCACTTTTTACCATCTTCTATTCTTCTAAAGTTCAAACTTCTATTCATCTTTAAACACCTCTTCCTCTTTTTTTCCTACAAACATGTTTCTTAGTTTTTAAAAAAAAAATTTATTTTCATTATTTCCTATTGCATTTTCCCTTCTTTTACTTCTGAGTCAGCTCTGTCACTAAGTAACCCCGACAACACTGTTGAGAAAGTTGGTCAACACAAGGACTTATTTGGTTTCTGGGTTTTTAAATTTTTTTTTCTTAAACATTGTGCAAAAAGTCATGCAGAAGCTCCTACGGGCCATTTTTTTTTTTTGGGCCATTGGCTTCCACTTTTCTACCTTAGGGGATTGTTCTTGATCCTAGGTACCTTTCTCTTCCTCTTACTTGCAGGAGATCTTCCAAGATACCCTTTTACTATTTCTTGTTTTAAGCCTTTTTTTAAATTAACATACCTATCTTTGGCTTACTTTGGTAAAACACAGCTTAGTTAGGAGACCCTTTAAAAAGGTTGAGAAGGGCACTATGCACAAACACAGAAACAAGCCTTCTCCAAGTACCTGCCATTCCTCTTATCCCTAAATGTTATTTCTGATCGCAGAGCACCATCACAGAAACGTACTGACAGAGAGCAAGAAGCTCTTGTCTTGAGGCTGCATCTGCTAATCCAGCTGCAGAACACAATGATCAGATTTGAAAAAGAAACTAGAAACAAATACCAGGAAGACATAACTACAATTCTCAGCATCTCCAAGCACTCCAGGGGGAGAAGATTCATAACCACTGAAGCATGTGAAAGAGGTGTGCTGAGTGCCTACTTGTCATAAGTGTTCAACTCCTTGCTACAAGTTTGGGCCATTTCCATAAATCCAGCTTCACATCTCCATGGGAGTTACACAGCCTTTTATTTAAAACACTCGTGGCACAGCTGTAACTCGGTCAGTCTTGGAGAAGAGGGGTGTTAAAACGCCTACAAGGCATCATTTAACTGGGTGAAAGCATTCATGGAGCTGTATCTTTACTATCAATGACTATGAATTTTGGATGAATTAAAGGAACATAAGAAACTGTTCAATATCTACCACAATTAGTTTGCGCTGTTTCACTCTGTAAAAGAAACCAGGAACAAAACATTAGGTCAGCGAAAGCTCAACTGACATATCAAAAAAAGAAGGTAAGGTCCTGTGAAAAAACATCTTCCTTCACTTTTGTTCTCAGGTAAAAAGTTACTCTGATTCGGAGATGTAAACACAAAATAAGCAATATCAAAAAAAACACCCACCACCCACAAACCAAACAAAAAAGAAAAACAAGCATACACTGAAGATCTTTCAATCTGTTTGGCATAACAGACTAAAATCATCTTGAAGTTGTGGTTAAAGACAGACTTTTTTGTTTCCCCTGTCAAACACTGCACAGTTCTTTCAAAATATCAATAAATTTGAGCTCAATTCAAAAGAGCTACCTCAGTCAGCTAGTTACCCACGCTTTTTGCAAGCCAGTCTCTAGATTTAAACAGCAACATTCACAGAAATTATTCTGAATACTTTTGATATCAAATCCAATTCAAATATCTGCAAAACCACTCCAGTTTGGTATTTTTGCCAGTTGCTCAAGTCTGCCTGGGAGCAGGTTCTGACCTGACACCTGTGGAATGCTCCAGCAGCAGAAGGTACAAGATAAGAAATGCCCTGAAGTGACAGGAAATATTTCTATTCTATCTGTCCATACAGACAAATATTTTGATTTAAAAGGGAACCATCTTTATCTCAGAAAGGTGGCAGTGCCAGGGAAGCCTGCAGTGCCCTGAGGAGGTCAAACAGAGTAACTATTACTCCACCACTGTGCTGCAATTCAAGACCACTATTGCTTCAAATCACTCTTCTGCATTTTCTCCTGGTGCAAAAGCAAACACCAACCCCTTGCTCCAAAAAGTTAACACACTGAATCAGCAATCCCCAAAGGGAAAACACATCTTACAGGCCACGCTTTAAAAATTAAATAACCAGCGATGCACACAGGAGCCTGGAAACAAAAATCTCATCTCTGCTTCATCTCCAACACATGAGTTAAAAGTCTGCCTCCTACCAGCTACATCGACACGTCACTGCTATTTATTTCGCCCTCTGGTTACCTCTAACATGGGCATTTGATCCAGGTTATTAAAATCTGGTATATCAGCATACCTGAACAGCAGGGCTGGACAGGAAGAGCACTGACTGTACGAGGATCTAGGAAGGCTGTGTTGTCCTCGTGACAGGCTCACGACACCAGTCAAAACTTTCCACTTCCCACACCCACATCTCCTCTCCCGTCCTTGGTATGTTCAAACAGAGATGCAGCAGTTAGAACTAAATATCTCTGCCTCCATGCAAGTCCCTGAATTTTACAGTAACTTGATGATTATCCTGATAGTTTTGTAATTACATCTTGTTAAGCACTATCTGTTCTATTCCATTTCCTCCCATTTACAAAGATGAAGCTGAATTATTTTACATATTTTGGGGTTGGGCTTTTTCAGGACGAATTATGAAATAGCTCCCCTGAGATTACGCTAAACCATATATTCAAGTTTCTCAACAGCCTGTACTGTGAATTTGCTGCACTCTGATGTCACACCTCCCCTCTCACCTTCAAAAGTATCGGCAAATGGCAAAGCCATAACCCAAATGCCCAGTACCATCAAAATCTGTTGCTGTGCAGAAGTCCCACTGTATGAACACTTGAGAAGAAGAAGCGCACCTCATCGTTGGTCATAGCAAGCTATAACTAAAAATGTACCTGGCATCCATAGTAATTAACAGAGGTTATAGCTAAGCAACTTAAGTCACCAGTAATGACTGCCCACAGCATAAATATTCAAAAAAAGTCATATTCAAAACACATTAAAATTCAAAACTACTTCAAAATAGACTGTAGAACCCACTAATCTTATGAGGAAGAATCCTAAGGATCCCTTAACGAAATAGAAAAGCAAGCAGTATAATGAAGAAAGTCAGTATCTAAACATGAGATATCCAGTCTTACTTTCTACAAAATAGTGTTATTCAGACTCCTCTGTACTTAATTCTATGATCCACACCAACTCAACAAGCATATTAGAAAAAAAAAAAAGCTTGTTTCTGAAGGAACACATGGTATTACAATTTAACAGTAGCCCATTTTAAATATGGGTACAAAAAATAAGTAGTAAGCTATCGAAAGTAACAAAAAAATTTCACAAAGTATAAATATAAAATAAAAAAAAGACAGGTGCTGCTTTTAAGCTAACAGCATGAGGCATTACTAATTTGAGGCCTAGTATCACGCAACAGACTTGGAAAGTTCCTTTACCACAGATAAGTCTCACAGAAATACAAGAATACACTGTTTGATACAGACCTTCAGTGCTGAACACACAGCATACAAGAAAGGAACAGTAGGTTTTATCACAAAAAAGATTAAATCTCCATTAGAAACACAATGTGAAATCTAATTAGTTTTTTAATTAAAAAATAGTGACAAAAGCTGCATTTGCAGTGATTTCTTCTGCATTTAAGATTATCCCTATTTTTTTGGTTGATTAACTTTCTCTCTTAGTTGTTCCTTTATATAAAACAAGAAAACAACAAAGTTTATTAAAAGCTACTTGTACTTTGTCACTGTATTTTCACTTATTTAAGCTCTAAATTATTTTCCTTTCAGTTATTAGCAGTACTCACAAGGGTTATGAGTGCATACAAAATCATCAGAGCCAGCACAATCTGAACTTTTATTTTGCGGTATCACCTTGACTCTTTATCTCTTTTAAACCCCATCACCCTGGCTGTAATTCAGGCAAAAAGACTGGTGTGCGTGGAAGACGTCCAAAAATGAAGCTTAACGCTATGACTGAAACTAAAACATAAGAAAAACATGGATGATAGTAACAGATACGGACAAAAATTAAACCAACGAGTTCCTGAAGTGCGTCACTGTGCTGACTGCTGTAACGCCTGGACAAGCTGTAGATGTTGAAAAGGAGCGATGCCCTTCATTCGCTGCCTGAGCAAGATCGCTCTCCAGACACTTGTTATTTAACTCGTGCCAGAAGATAATTTCATTACAAAGCAAGCTATGAATCCTGGATTCCCGCCAACAATTTCAAAGCGAGAAGAGCAGAAAACAGACACCTACAGAGTCAACAATGTATTTTTTTTTTTTTTAACTTAAAAAAAGTTCTCAGGCGCACACAGACCGCAGTAACAGCGCAACAGCAGCACCTGAATCGTCTCTCCTGGGTTCGGGCTACGCGCAAACCACAGAAACGAGCTCAGCCGAGCAGGACCGCCCCGGCAGAGCTGGGGCACAGCCGCCCCCCCG
>NW_009724514.1:0-1873 GCF_000703405.1 Apaloderma vittatum
GCGACCAGCTTTGGGCTGCGGGTGAGTGCGCCTGGACGGCTTGAGAGAGCCCTTTCATCTGCGAGCAGCCTTGAACCTCAGGCGTCCACAAGTAAAAGTTGCTTTAGCTGTAAGTAAAAGTCCCAGGAGTCTCGCTCCGAGCGGCCTCAGAAGAGTCGCGTCCCGCTGAGGGTCACTGAGCCGCGCGCTGCCGCTTGCCCTCCAGCATCCGCTGCATCCGAGCAAACCGGCAAGGGAAGGCCTCGGGCTGGGAGAAAGGCTAACCTCTGTGTGAGCCCTGACAAAGACATTCGAATTCAGGAAGTGCCATAGAGAAGCGGCACATGTGCAAGGTGATCTGCCCCGGCGCTGGAGGCTCGGGAAATCTCTTCTTCGTAACCAATAACGAGTGGAAGTGGAGGGCTGGAAAATCAAAGCTGAATTGTGTGTGGGCATCTGGCTACAAAAGGATAGAGCTAATGGAAATCTCCTCCAGCCGGACGGAGAAATCAGAGCAAGGCCTTTGCTTCTGTCAACAGAGGAAAATTGAAGGGACAAGGCTGCTACTTACAGATGATCATCGCCATGGAAACAGCGTCCCGGTGTCAACAGTTGGTGGAGCAGGATGCGGGAAGCAAGGGTGACCCTCCGTCTGTCAGTGGCGTGGTGGGACTAAGGACCCGTTCCCTACACTGTCAGCGCTTGTAGGATTTTTAAATATTGGTCAGGAGCGACCAAGGGCACGACTCTGACACAAGGGTTTGGGGCAGGCTGCCTGAGCTACATTGAGAGGGAAAGGCAGACAAAACCAGGACCCCGATTATTCCAAATATTCCAGCTCTGTCAGTTTCTCCAACTTACCTGCTTCATGGGGAAGATGTCACCATTGTTACTCAAAAAACCAAAAGACGGGCTCTTTGCTGTCAAAATGAGGCAAAAGAGCAGCACCCAGGGTACAGGGAACGGCTTCCCCACGTGGTGTACGTACACGTGTATGCACAAGCCGTGTTGTACCTACAAGATACAGCAGAGCAAGAGCTTTGGAACAGAAACAGGAAGTGAACGTGGCAAAGAAGAACGTCTGCAAGCACTCAGAAAGGGTGAAACGATCAAATATAAATGTGGGAAGGTATTTTAGGGACAAGTTTTGCTTAGGGTGGCGGAAACCGCAGAGAGGGAAGTGGTCAGGGGTTTAGCTGTTGGTGCTGTTCGGTCTAGAGAGAAGGGGAAACAGCAATGCAGGCTCGAGGTGATGGGGAGGAGGAAGATGCCTGCAAGACTGGAGGGCTGAGGATCTCCAGCAGCAGCAGAAGGCAGAAATAGCAAAAGCATTGCAAGAAACCTGAACAAATCACATTTTTCTGTGTGCGAGTTTCCTTTGGCTTCTGAGCCGCCTTTTTGCTGCTAATCTAGATCATTTTTCATTCTGTTGCTCATGATGGTCAGAGAAAGTCCTGACTGTGCTAATGAACGAGGAGCCACTGGGCTAATATTGGAAGGTCAGTTTTATTGTCTTTTCTTCAAACAGGAAGAAAGAAGAAAGGTGTGAGCCCACGCTCATAAAAAGAGGTTGGAGGCATTTCCACTAGGAAAATATTGGAGCAGTTCACAGATTTCATTTTAAATTATAAGGAAATGTGGGAGGAGTCTGAAGAGCAATCTAGATTATAATACTTCTGAGAATTTCTGTCAAGGTTCAATCTTCTCTTTTTTTTTCTTCTTTTTTTTTTTTCATTCCCACGTTATGGCTGTGTTTAATCAGACATAGTTCTGCAGTGGTTTCACTTTTTGAATCACTAAGAAACTGGAAGAGTGCGTGTATGTGTGTGTGTGCTTTTTGTTAACCTTCCTTTCATAATGCACTTTCTTCTGTATAGAAATCTTCTTTCCTGCT